>NC_141602.1:15850048-15960048 GCF_047967505.1 Dipteris shenzhenensis | reverse complement strand
ACCCCCCCTTCCCCCCTTCCCCAGGCTGGCGGCCGTGACCACCAGCCCCCCCTCGCCCCTTTCCCCCCCGTCCCACCCCCTTCCCCCTCTGCTCTCCCCGTCCCACCCCCTTCCCCCTCTATCCCCCCTTCCCCAGGGCTGGCGGCCGCGGCCGCTAGCCCCCCCCTTACCCCCTTTCCCCCGCGCCTCCCCCCTTTCCCCCCTGTCCTACCCCCTTCCCCCTCTGCTCTCCCCCAGCCCCCCCCCTTACCCCCTTTCCCCCGCGCCTCCCCCCTTTCCCCCCATCCCAACCCCTTCCCCCTCTGCTCTCCCCGTCCCACTCCCTTCCCCCTCCATCCCCCCTTCCCCAGGGCCGGCGGCCACAACCGCTAGCCCCCCTCTACCCCCTTTCCCCCCCGTCCCCCTCCCCCCTTTCCCACCCCCTTCCCCCTCTCCCCAGGGCTGGCAGCCGTGGCTGCCAGCCCCCCCCTCCCCCCTTTCCCCCCGTCCCACCCCCTTCCCCCTCCACCCCCCCTTCCCTAGGGCTGGCGACTGTGGCCGCCAGCCCCCCCGCCCCTCCCCCCTTCCCTCCCCCCTTCCCTCCCCACCGGCCTCTGCCATCCCACCCCCTTCCTCCCCCCTTCCCCCCCGCCCCCCTCCCCCCTTCCCCCAGCCCCCACTCCCCCCTTTCCCGACCCACTCCCCGCCCTCGTCCGACCCCCTTCCCCCTCCACCCCCCCTTCCCCCACCCCCTTTGCACCCCCTTTCCCCTCCCGCCCCTTCACCCCTGCCCCCCCCTCCACGGGCTGGCAACCGCGGCCGCTAGCCCTTCCCCCCCCTCTCGCACCCCCTCGCACCCCCCCTCTCGCACCCCCTTCCTCCCACCCCCTTCCCCCTCCCCCGCCCCCCCCTTCCCCACCCCCTCTCCCCCCCCCTCCCCCCTTCCCCTGGGCTGGTGGCCGTGGCTGCCAGTCCCCCACCCCCCCTCTGAGCCCTCTCCCCCCCCTCTTCCCCACCCCCCCTTCCCCCGGGCTGGTGGCCGCGGTCGCCAGCCCCTGCCACCCCCTTCCCCCTCCCCCCCCTTCACCCTCGCCCCCCCCTCCCCGCCCCCTCTCCCCCCTCCCTCCCCCCTTCCCCTGAGCTGGCGGCTGTGGCCACCAGCCCCCCAGCCCCCCCCTCTTAGCCCTTCCCCCTTCCCCCTCCCGCCCCCTTCACCCCCGCCCCCCCTCCCTGCCCCCTCTCCCCCCTCCCTCCCCCCTTCCCCCGAGTTGGTGGCCGTGGCTGCCAGCCCCCCAGTCCCCCCCCCTCTCAGCCCTTCCCCCCCTCTTCCCCACCCCCCCTTCCCCCCCTTCCCCCAGGCTGGCGGCCGCGGCTGCCAGTCCCTCCCACCCCCTTCCCCCTCCCCCCCTTCACCCTCGCCCCCCCCTTCCCCACTCCCCCCTTCCCCCCCCTCCCCATCGCCAGGCCCCCCCTCCCCCCTTCCCCCCCACCAGTCCCCCCCCCCTCCGCGGCCGCCAGCCCCTCCCACCCCCTTCCCCCTCCCCCCCCTTCACCCCCGCCCCCCCCTTCCCCACTCCTCCCTTCCCCCCCCTCCCCCCGCTAGCCCCCCCTCCCCCCTTCCCCCCTGCCAGTCCCCCCCCCTCCCCTTCCGCCAGCCCCCCCGCCCTCCCCCCTTCCCCCTCCCCCCTTCCCCCCCTGCCCCCCTTCCCTCCTCCTTTCCTCCCTCTACTCCACCTGCCTCTCCCTCCCTTCCTCCTCCCTTCCCTCCAGCCCCTCCATCCTCTTCTTCTCCTCCCCTCAACCTTTCTCTCTCTAGTTCCTCTCTCTTTAAATTTTTAAAAAGAAATCTAGATAAAGAATTAATCAAAAAAATTTGCAAGTACATGGAAAAAGTTTGTAAGTTTGCTCTTTCTTGCTTTCTTGCTCTTCCTTCCTTGCTCTCTTGATCGTCCTTGCTTTCTTGCTTCAATGAATGAAATGAGGGGAAAATGAATGGAGAAGGAAGACTATATATAAGAAAAATTAGATTTTCCTCCTCCTCTCCTATTGGCTTTCCATTCCTCCCCTCTCTCCTATTGGCTTTTCATTTATCCCCTCTCCCATTGGCTCCCATTACTCCCCCTCTCCCATTGGACCCCCATCCCTCATCCCAATCTTCCATTAGCCCTCCCCCCATCCATCCATTTCTTCTTCCTCCCCATTGCCACCACTCCCATCCCACATTTCCACCATGTCCCATACTCCTCCCATTTCCCAAAATCCCATATTTCCCCATCTCACCCTCCTCTTTTTCATCCCCTATTAACTCCCTCACTCATTTCACTCCCTTATTATCCTACTCCCCTATTACCTTCCCCTCTCCCATTCCATTCTTCCCTCCCCACTCTCACTTCCACTTCCCATTACTCACTTGCCATTTGAAAACTATTAATATATTATTATACTATTTTTTATACTTATTATCATACACCCCTATTACTTCCCTCTAATATTCCACTCCTCCCTCCTCACTCCCACTTCCACTTCCCATTACTCACTTGCTATACACATTTGCAAACTATTAATATATTATTATATGATTTTTTATACTATTTGCAAACTTACATGTGGGCAAAATCACAAGTGTCAAAGCGATCCTATTGTGGTCATACAACAACTATGCTTTTATTCAAGGGCGTATTTATCCTCATCAACAAGCTTATTTACTCAAGGTATGAAGTGCATAATTTGTGCACTAGGTGTTTACTTTGTTGTATCAAGATTGTTTGCCACACACACACACATATACACATACCGAGAATTTTCTAATATTATTGCATCCACATTTCTCCGATGGGCACAAAACTTTGTACATGCCTCAAACTAGGTCTTATTGACTTGCATACAAAGTGGTGCACCCATCCCATAAGTACTTGTTTGGTTAACACACCTGCAAACGTATTTTATGACGATTGTGCATAACACTAGGAACAAAATGGTATATCATGTGAGATCGACTATGCAAAGCATATCTAATGGACACAAGACTTTGCATGTTTCTGAACCTAGGTAGTATTGACTTGTGTGCAAAGTGACATCCCCATCCAATAAGTACTTGTTTGAAAAATAAACCTACGATCGTGTTTTTTGACCGTTGTACATGACACCAAGGCCAAAAACGGTATTTAATACTCAATCTACCATGTAAAGCATATCTGATGGGCACAATACTTTGCACTTGCCTCAAAAGCAATGGTATGGTATTCCATGCAAAGTGGAACGCCCATTCAATAAGTACTTTTTAGAATATCACACCTAGGACCATGTTTTTTATTGGTTGTTGTCCATGACACTAAGACAAAAATGCTGATTTATGCTTAATCGACAATGCAACGCATATGCGATCATCACACTACTTTGCACACATCTCAACCTAGGTATTATTGACTTACATGCAAAGTGGCATGCCCATCCCATAAGTACTTAGTCGAATAACACATCTAGGACCACGTTTTTTGACGATTGTGCATGACACTAAGGCCAAAATAGTGTTTAATGCTTGTTCGACAATGCAAAGAATATCTGATGGGCACAATACTTTGCACACCTTCAACTAAGTGTAATTGAATTACATGCAAAGTGGCACGCCCATCCCATAAGTGCTTGATCGGATAACATACCTAGCAGCGTGTTTTTTTACGGATGTGCATGACACTAGAGCAAAAATAGTATTTAATGCTCGATCGACCATGCAAAGGATATCCGATGGGCACAATACTTTTCATACACCTCAACATAGGTGGTATTGAAATGTTCTCAAATAGGCACACCCATCCGATAAGTACTTGGGCAGATAACATACCTAAGGGCATGTTTTTTTGCAGATGTGCATATCACTATGGGAAAAATGTTGTATAATGTGCAATCAACCATGCAGAGCATATCTGATGGTGACAATACTTTGCATGCATCTCAACCTAGTTGAAACGGACTTGTGTGCAAACTAGAGACCCCATCCGATAAGTACTTGTTTGATTAACACACTTAGGACCGTGTTTTTTCATGGTTGTGCATGAAACTAAGGCAAAAACAGTATTTTATGCTTGATCGACAATGCAAAGCATATCCGATGGGCACAATACTTTGCACACACCTTCAACTAGGTGGAATTGACTTACATGCAAAGTGGCACACCCATCCCATAAGTGCTTGATTGGATAACATACCTAGCAGGCTCGTGTTTTTTTACGGATGTGCATGACACTAGAGCAAAAATAGTATTTAATGCTCGATCGACCATGCAAAGGATAACTTGGCATGTCCATCTGATGAGTACTTGATCGGATAATTTCTCCCACCAATAAATTAAGTACTAATTAAAAATTTTAATAAATGAGTAGATTATTAAGAAGAGACTAATATTTATGTAATTGTTGCTACAGCTTGCTTGCGAAGGACTCTCACAAAGGAGATGGCTATAGATTTTGTTCCAAGGATGGATGTGATTTTATGTAGCAAAAGAGAAGTAGTTGCATTCACTACAATCCATGATAGTGATCCCAATTCAGTTTACCACTTTCGAAGACTTGGCGAAGATAAGGTGGCAGTTACTGTATCAAAGATTCTTAGCGCACATGTTGAGCTAAAGTATAAATGTGGAGATATGGAAACACTTGGAGATGTTATGCCCTACAATACATCCAACAAATCATTTATAGCATGGGACAAAGATGAGACTTATGCAACAGACTTTATCAAGAATACAAAGTGCACCACCTTGAATTTTACTATAGGGGACATTTTACAAATGAGATCATTTGCAAATAAGACTGTAGCAGAAGGTGAAGTATTGGGATTTGAACAAGTGGAGCAATGGTCATTTGCAGAGATGAGGATTCTAAAAGTCACTGATGATGGTATGGTTGATAACATAACATCCTTATGTGATCCCTACTATGAGGTAGGCAAGAATATGAGATGGAGCATGCAATTTTTAAACATGAGAAAGAGGCACGTGGTTTTCAATGATAAAGACAAGGTATACTACAATATCAAAGGACCTAAAAAGCGTGCCCATGTGCCAGGCTCTATCACTTCAAATGTGGGTGATTTTAATATACTCAATTATAGAAGTGACATCTTATCTGGAGTGGATGAGTTCATTGGTTCCGAGAAACAAAATGATTTTAGAAGCGAAGCCTTATTTGGGGTGGATGAATTCTTGCACAGTGAGAAGGGAAAAGGTTTCAATAGCGATGTCTTGTTAAGTGTGGATGAGTTCATGCACATTAACAAACCTGGTGTCAATCAAGCTTGTGGATTTGTGAAAGCCATGCAAGATGTCCCAATGAGTGATGTTCTCTCAGGAGTGGAAGAGTTTCAAGGTTCTCAATACTCTCATAGAATATTGAATTCATTGAATGGTCCTAAGAGTATGTTAAAAACGAGGATGAGATCAACAGAGGATTATTCAATATTTAACTTTGATTGTGATATGGACAAGGATGCAATGACCAATCATGGATGCTTGGTTACAAACAAATGTGAGGAGAAGAAGTGCATAAATACAGATAACAACGTGCACGAGGAACAAAAACGGTCATACATATGCATGAAGAGAAAGCGAATCCAGGCAGATCCACAAAAGCAACCAAAGAGGAAGAGAGTAATGAAGGAGGAGAACATGTTAAATGCATTGGGATATCTATGTTGCAAGCGAAGATGTATGTTCTTCATTGATCGTGCTGACATCAGGGAATGTAGAGGACACGTGTGGCAAAGAAGAGGAAGCGAAAGAAATGAATACCTTCTTGCAAGTCTCTCTTGCTTTCTTCAGAATGGCAATAAAAGGCTAAGTTCAAGACAAAAGGTAAAACCTCTCGTAAATGGAAAAAGTATTTGCAATAAGGCATATCGCAATATTACTGGATTATCCCATGGTACATATTGGGATTTAGTCAGCAAGGCAAAGGGCGGCAACAAATTTAGCATTCACGGTAATAGAGGAAGGTCCAAATCAAGAATCTCAACTGTCAGGGTAGCAACAATTTTGCAAGACTTCATACATGAAAATGCTTTACCTCAACCCCATATATCTACCAAACTCCCTAACGGTGACGCGATCACTAAAATGCACCTTCCAATGGGATTGACAAAGCTCAAAGTATTTGACTCTATTGCAGAAAAGCAAAGGCAAAGAGGGGATGCTGTAGCTTCTTCTCATACTTTGTATACTCTTTGGAAGAAGAACTTTGGTTATGTTAAAATCCCAAGGAGGCAAAAAATGTCAAAGTGCAATGTCTGTGATGATTTAAAGCAAGCGATTGAGAGTGCAACATGTCCAAATCAAAGGAAATTATACAAAAAAAACCGAAAATCTCATCATGACCTTATTTGACATTCCAGACAAAAAATATGCATTTTGCAAGGAGCAAGCTATTTTGCATCCCGATGACTACATGTGCGTTGTAGATGGCATGGATCAGAATACAAAAACATTGCCTCTTTTTGTTGCCACTCCACCTAAATTACAAGGAAAGCACTTTCTAAAGACACATCTATGTGGAGTGTTAGTGCATGGAATTAAGTTCTTTGCAGATATATGGATTGATTCCTTGCATCTACGTGATAGCAATCAAGTTGTAACATCTATTATGAAGGCAATTCGCAATGTACATGTAGAAAAAGGTCGCCTACCACCGACTTTGAGAATACAAGCTGATAATTGCTAGTGAGAAAATAAGAATGTGCTCATGTTTGCATTTTACTCCATGCTAGTTGCTCATCGAATCTTCAATGAGGTCGAATGTGGATTTTTGTATGTTGGGCATACACATGAGGATATTGATTAGGTTTTTAGCACAGTCTCAAGGGAGCTTAAATGCAAGGATGTGGAGACAATAGATGACTTGGTAAGAAGATGTGGCAGGCAAGTTGGTGGTCGTAAGGAAAGTACAGTATGTGAGGGGCTCGAAAGAATGTATGATTGGAAGAGCTTCATTCTACCTTTCATACAAACGGGTGGTGATGCATTGACAGGTCATACCAATCCACACTACTTTCATTTTTTTTTTAAAGATGAAAAACCCGTAATGCAATGGCAACAGTATTCTCATGATACAAAATGGGAACTTGAAGAACCTTACAGTCTCTTAACTTCAATTCCCAACAAGGAAAGGTATCCAACATGGGCTCCTATACAAGAATTCAATGAGAGGTCTAACTGTGAAATAGAAGGATTAAAAGCATTTATTACATACAAAGAGGAAATGCTTCGGAGATATCCTGATTTGAAGCCTACTTGGAGAGAACACACTACCACTGTAATTAACAAGACATGAAATTTAAGAAAGGACCTTGAGAGAATGCGAGGCTCAAAGGATGTCAAGGAAGAATACAATATGTTTTGGCCAAATGTTCATAACGATTTGCGCCCAGCTCCAGTCTTTGAAAATGAATTTGTATCATTACTCCCACATCCATATTGTGGACCGAAGAAGAGAGAGTTTATGCCACAAATAGATATAGAGGTCGATTGTTTTGTTGTGGTTCGGACATCAGATGATGAATATGAGAATGTGAAGTTTTGGGTTGCAAAAGTAGTTGATGTGCAAAGAGATGACCAAGGGAGAGCTACAACATTTACAGCGGTATGGTATGAGCTAAAGGACAAGAAGGAGAATATGGATAACAACACATTATATACTAATTGTATAATGAAGGAGTGGGTCCCAAATGATGAAGCGGTCTCTCAAGTTTCGACGGAGACAATCATAGTGTCTTGGCATTCAAGGGCAAAGAAATTAAAGAAGCGCATGGGATATGAGGTAGAAG
This sequence comes from Dipteris shenzhenensis, assembly GCF_047967505.1. Classification (NCBI taxonomy): domain Eukaryota; kingdom Viridiplantae; phylum Streptophyta; class Polypodiopsida; order Gleicheniales; family Dipteridaceae; genus Dipteris; species Dipteris shenzhenensis. Next base: position 15,952,257 of record NC_141602.1, on the reverse strand, counting down.
GAAAAATAAAAATACCACAGCAAACTATTTTGCATATACACGAATTTTTAAGGATGCTTGCCATGGAGGAAGTAGAAGGAGAGAGCGCAAATGAAGAATGTCCATGATTAAAGCTTTGTATTGAAGTCCATTGAAGGATTTTATTTGGGTACTAGGCAAGAAGCCAATCCAAGACAATTATAATCAGAGTCATCACTTCCTATGTCAAATGAGAGTCAAATTATGCACTGGATGTCACCCAAGGGTCAAGGCTTGCCAAGACAATAGGGAGTTAATGCAGATGGCACCTGGCAAGGGACTATCACATTGAGCAATAAGACAATGGGGAGTCAATGCACCCAAGGGGCAAGGCTTGGCAAGATAACTTGTGGGAGTTAATGCAGATGGCACCTATATTTTACACTGGATGTCACCCAATGGTCAAGGCTTGGCAAGACAATAGGGAGTTAATGCAGATGGCACCTGGCAAGGGACTATTGCATTAAGCAATAAGACAATGGGGAGTCAATGCACCGAAGGGGCAAGGCTTGGTAAGAGAAGTGGGAGTCAAATTATGCAGATGGCACCTGGCAAGGGACTGTCGTGACATTGAGCAATAAGACAATGGGGAGTCAAATTATGCAGATGGCATGAATTGAGGCTCTTTAAGAGCAACAATTTAAATTGTAAACATATGTTCAATCTATATCATTTTGGATATAAAAACTCTAGCTGAGAGTAATGTCTCTCAATGTAATCATTATATAATAATAGCTATAATTGCTATTATACCTCTTTGGTTCAATACAAAACTTGGGTCTTATGGCATCATGTCTTTTTTCTATTTATTAAAAGTTTTAAAAATTTTGTGCATATTGCGAGTGACAATGTTATTTTCATGAAATATTTAAGTCTCCTTTCATGGATTTATAAATTTATCACATCAAGGAAAAACGTCAAGGAAAAATATTAAAAATAATTAAATTAACAAATAACTTAGATATAGCTAGAATTTCTATTATAGGATTATTTCAAATTCTTACATGTTGGTGCAAAAGTATAGATTGAAAAAACAATATTTTTATGTGAATATGATAGTGCCACAAAGTGAACTTTTGATTTGGGAAGAATATTTTCAGAAAGTAAAATTTTGATTTGGGAAGGATATTTTCACAAAGTAAAGTTTTCATTTGGGAAGGATTTTTGGGCTTCGTCCAAAAACGACACAAAAAGTCCAAAATTAATGAAATAGGTGTTAATGTCAAACCTTGGGGTGGGAGGGACAACTTAGGGACCACCATCCATTAAGGACCTACATTGATAATTTGGGGACCACAAGCCACACTAAGGCCTTACCGTTGACTACATTCACAAGCCAATACCACTATATAACCGATCATTGCAATGATTGCAAGTAGAGTCAGCAAGCAAAACATTAGTATGTATCCCATTCCATTGTGCATATGGATGTTTCAAATTTAAAAATCATTAGTTGCACAAGTTTATTATAAAATGAAAACACTTACACTTTTATAGTATTTGAATCATTTCAAACAAATTTGTTACATTTCTTTCAAGTTTTTCAAATAATCTTATAAAATTTATCAAACACTTTTATACAAAGTCTAGAAAGTACAAATGGACAAAAATTACACTAATGTTTTCAACAATCTCTAGTACAAGTGCAAAAATATGCATTATTCTTAAAAACCCTTGCCACTCAAGGGCTTATAATTCACGTTTAAGCTTCAAAATGTTGTAGCCCTAGGTAGGTTTACATTGTAAGTTACTTCAATTCCAAAATGTCATACAACTCATGTGCTACATGAGCATTGCAATCAATGTATATACTTCTAGCTTTCATACTATTTGCAAGACAAAAGTAGATGAAATTTATGCTTGCAAGGCAAACAATAGTATTTGGTGGGTGCATCAAAGTGTTTTTGAAATATGGGAACACACAATCCCATCATGCAAATATGCTATGGGCACATGAATAGAAAAGGTATTTTCTAATAGCAAGACCCGCAAGGTTGGAGTCAATCTCATGAAGTACACTACCCACATTGGCATGTTGAAGGGAATGTGTGCATCCATGTGGATTGTTGATGATAGGTGGTGGCACAATCTTGACTATTTTAAGATCAAAGCTCTGCATTGATCCATGCAAACAATGCACTGAGGCATTGGTTCTCTTGAACAAGCCTCTTATTCTCTATAGACTACTATGATGCATCAAATCTCAAAAATCGTGTCATAAATTGTGATGAGTGCAAAGGTGAGTTTTCTTTAAGAGACCTTGGACCCTATGATCCTTCCCCTCATTCGCTCCCATGAAGAGATCCTCATAACTCTGGAAGTCTATGTAATACGAAACGAATGCCAATATATTATATTAAAAATATTATGATGAGAATCCTAGATACATGAATTATTTTAAAGAATCATGAGAATTCTTCAAAATCATGAAAGTAGAGTGTCATAGTATGTACTTTATAAATTGCCAATAGTCGTTGTTATTGAAATATACAACTTTCAAACATTGTAAAATGAGCACATCTCAATTTAACAAAGCAAAGAGCTAATTCTTTGTCACAAGCGTGCCTTTATCTCATCCATGGGTTAATTACTTCACCCTTGTTAATCTTATGAGTGTAACTTGCTCAAAATGTATTCCATATTGGCATACTCTATAAAATTAGACTTCTCTGACATTTGTTTAGGACTGATATCATGTAAGGCCTTGTGGTAGATTTATCATGAGAAGATACAACACAATCAATGGGGAACTTGGCCATTTCTGCAAACAAACCAATACATTGAGACCACATAGTGGATCAAGTGTACTAAACATGGACCCCTTGCCTGTGGACATGCAATATTTTGAGAAATCTCTTTTGCAAACCAAGGAAATTTTGTAAGAATCCAACATTAATTGACTCTCCATCCAATATACGATGATCCTTATCATACAAATTAACCACCATTATCCCTGAAATCAAGCATGTAGTATTACAATCATTCAAGTCTATGTAGGTAAATTGTTATGAGTGCAAGGTTTGTTTCAATGGACTAACAATTAGTGCAATGATGGAAAATTGTTAAAGAGAAAGCTCTTTTGCAAAGCTCAAAAAGCTTGTAAAGGTTTCACATTGGTCAACTCTCCATCTAATAGTGGTCGAATCTCCATCCAATGTAAAGATTTTTCCTAATTGATGATCCCTACCCACATGGATTAGCCACATTAATCATGAAACCAAGCATGTAGTGTAACAAGCATTCGAATCTATGTAGTGCAATCTAGCATGCAATGTTAAAAGCATTCAAGTCTATGTACATAACTCGGGGGGGGGGCGGGGGGGGGGGGGGGGGGGGGGGGGTTCACTATGTATAAACCCTATATATCACGTGCATTCAAGGCCTAATTGGAAAACCCCTTATCTATAAAATTTTCATGAATAAAAGACACCCTTTTTTTAATCAATCTGTGAATACCCCATTTATATGATAACCTTTTCTATGTGAAAAATATGTAAATTAGAGATTTAAAAAACTACTTTTATTGAACCTAGGTGCTATGCTTACATATTTATGAGTGACCCTCCTAAGGTACGTAAATTGTCATGAGTGCACCTCTTTCATTTCATTAAATTGTGTGTGTAGTGCAATCCAACATGAAATGTTACAAGCATTCAAGTATGTGTACGTAAATTGTCATGAGTGCCCGTCTTTAAGTTCACTACCAATTGTTGCAACAATGACAATGATTGTTTACAAAGTCTTGTTCATGACTTAGTGATGGGAGGAGTCTAATCCATGGAAATTTCTTTTGTTGCTTAGACGCTTTAAATATTCTTTTGAAAAAAATCTAATTACATAGGAAAGGGGGAGCGTGGAAAATCGTTGTTTGCAAAGTGATGAAATTCAAAAACATGAAGCGAAAATCACAGAATCCTTTTTTATGTTTTATCCTTCAGCTCATGCCGGAAAGAGTTTACGCAAACAGTAAATTGTAGGATTACATCGTAGGCCATAAGCAAGTTGAAAACACCTGACGTACCATGCATGAAAACTTCAGCGTCAAGAAAGTGGTAGTGAATTTTGCGATTCTCCAAGAGAGATCACGTAAACTGATTAGCTATTTCCGAGAGACTACAGCCTTTTTCGTAAATGTCCGATTTCTAGTGCTCCCAGGCACATGCTACTACTTCTAAAAATCACATGCAGATGTTGTGCCATCGTTAAAATGAAATTCGCAACCTGTCTCATTTCGATAGGCCCCGCGCAGAAAGCAGCAATTACCGCACTCTGGGAGCAAATGCTCCATGCCCGTGGACGTGCAAGTGCTGTAGGCTACACCTTCTTGGCAGATTTCGGGACAAAACTGGGTGGCACCTGATGAAAAACGGAAGGAAAAGTATACACGGTCAGAAGAATCAGTAGCTGAAAATGGAGGAGGAACGCATATGCAGGAAACTAAGAAGTAGTAACTTGGCAGGAAGGAACGAAGAGCAGATATGAGGGCAAGCAACAGCAGCTTCGAAAGTCATATCTCTGACGTCGTACCGAAACCTGAATGGAGAAGCAGCAGGGGGACGAGAGGTAAGAGGGGACGGAGCGAGGCCATGGTTTCAGTAGAGGAGGGAGAGAATAGAGAACCAAGCTCTACAATCTTGAAGACTGAGTGGGTTGATATGCAGTAGAACTTGAAGACTCAGTGGGTTGATATGCAGAGTTGTCCATTCAAAACCGGCAAATTACCTACAATGAACAGCAAATTTTCAATCAGCAAACTACCTACGATGAAACCTCAAATTTCAACCGGCAAAGTACCTGATTTTCAACAATAAATTCTCAAATCTACCTTGGAGATTTATTTGGCACACTTGATCTCCGTTGTAATTTTCCAGGTGTACTATTTTTGTAAAATGTCTAAGAATTAAGTTGGGTTGCTTTTATATTCAAGCTGAAAGTGTCTTTTGATAGCCCAACACACTAACTAGGTTGCAGCATGTAGCCTTTTCGTTTCATGGAGCACGTAACTACTAGCTCAAAATTAAACTTGAATCCTAGGATGTTATATCAAATTTTAAAAGGAAGAAAGAGAATGAGTAAAAATGTGGGCATGAGACACTACACAGGGTCCATTAGGACCCGATCCTCCCTGCAAATGTCACGGATGGTGATTTATTGTTGACTAGGCCATATTGTTTGTGCGTTTTAGGAGTGAAAGCCTAACAAATACATGAATAAGGTGATGCTCACAAGAGCTCATAATAGCTGATCCTCATTGTAGTCTATAGAATATTGTCACATGGACTACAATCATATGAATAAAGGTGTCGCTATCTTCTGGCATTGTCTCCAGCTTAGATCTCCTTGATCCTTCACATCAAGAACATGCATCAAAAGAGAGGAATGTTGTAAGAATTCAGATTGAAAACAAGCAATTTTGTATGGACAAGCAGTTGAAAATATTTGTATGATAATATATAATATATAATTATTATAACCACACATAGTGTCGGTGGGGAGGTGGTGCACCTCCTTTTTAAAAGAGTTATAATTCGAGGGAATGGGTCCTTCTCTGGGTGTTTAGAATATTAAGGATGAGAATATAACCGCTGAGACCATTAGTGTCAAGAATATTCACACCAAGAATGGATAAGATACTAGCATATTACCTGCATGTGAATAGTTGTAATCAGATTTTTGTATATTGGCAATAAAGCCCACATCTTTCTAACGACTCCCTTGTTAAGATGCATACACAAATAGAGAACGAGAAAAGCACATGAGGGTGCTAAAATTCAAGTTCACAAAGGACTTGCAAAATCTTGCTTTTGTCAATGCTTTAGATGTAAATTAGTAGGTGAATCATTGCATTCAAAGCCAAAACTTGGAAGAAATTATTCAGGGAACTTAGAATAATGCATCAAGGAAGCCATGTAAGATTGTCAAGGACATTGTTCATTCTGATGATGATTCCCAAACTTAAAGGGCTTGAAGCAGCTCTACACAAGGAATTCAAACTAATGCAAGTTTAGACAATCACCTAACTAATCCTTCGCAAAATGGATGGGATGCTTTCGTTGGGAAACCCAAAACTACTTTGCCTAAATAATTCCATACAGGTTGACCTTTTATTTCTATAGGCTCTCGTATGATATAAATCCGATAAGAGTTTGAAGATCTTACCATGAATCCTTCAAGGTTGATCGTTGGATTGGATACTTGCTTCACATTCCTTCCGTAAAGTAACCTAGACAATTGTGGTGCATCGTGTAGCTAAAAATCATAATGCAAGAGTTAGGATCTTGCGAGCATGTAAGTTTTGTAAATTAGTTATTGGTTGATTGATATTCTTGAGTCATCATACCTACATAGCTCTCCCCCATAATGTAAAATTTTGTGTATATCACTTGATGATGCTTTTGTTGGTGTCTGGAGTACCCAGCTCTCTCCATGAGGCAAGAATAGAAAATCGGGTGGTGTCCTCTTCTTTTGGTTCTTTTTGGCTTGCCCTAGGGGGAAGGCTATAGTAAATAAGTGTGCCCTTCATAAGTGAGAATTTTTCATTTTTGAAAAGCCTACATTATTTTTTATAGATTGGCTATTTGGAAAGATTATCCACTAATTCGACATTTGTGTGTGTCGCTCTGATATGGATAGGCTTGATTTGTGACACCGCCTTATTTTCTTGTAGATCTTACCCCATTACTTGTAGATATTTTCAGGAGATACACAAGACTTAATGAAAGTAAGTTTGTCCAAGCGCTCACAACATTTGGGTGTTGGGCACCTTGGATCCTTAAGTATGATATCCATTGCATTGATTGTAAAGCTGCGAAGAATGCACACTTGAAGCCAGCATATGTTTCCTGCTTTTAGAGTGCAAAAGTATAGTAGCAGAATAGATTTTTGGGAGCCTTAATAGCTTCTTTTGGTCCATAGGGACCCATTGCCTATGGTGCAAATGCTTTTGGATAGGACCATTGTAGGCACTTTGTATTGAAGCCTTGTAAAAATTCTCCAATCGATCAGTTGCTCAACTGAACAATGTCCTCTATACTAGTAGAATGATGGGTGGTGGTGCCCAAGAAGAATATTGAGCTCTAAGTTGGTATTGATTATAGCAAGATTAATATTTAAATAGTATTAGATCTTTTTCCAATTCCTTTAATAATGGAATTCTTAACCAAGTTGTAGGCCATGAGATGTACACTCATTCATGGATGGCTATAGTAGGTACAATTAGCTGATTTCTATAGAACCTCAGAATTAGTAGAAATTTCCCTTTATTATAGAATGAGGTGCATATGCCACCAAAGTCATGCCACTTGTTCTATGCAATTTGTCGGTTCACTTTTAAGAGATTCATCAGGTTGAGCCTTTTAGGGACTATCCGACCAAGTTTATTGCAATTTACTTGGATGAGTTTTATGTATACTTGGAAATATCCTTGCATTTGGCCTATGAATACCACTTTAGTAATGTTGGGACAATCCCAAGTCCAACTTTTATTGAAAATCGACAAATTTTTTAAAACAATTTTTTATGCCATAGAATTCAAAATTTAGTCACTTTAATATGATAGATTTCAAGTTTTTAATCATGTTTTTGCATTGATGTCCTCTTTACTGTCTACTTGTTTCAATATTTAGGAGCTTTAATATGACAAATTCGGCCTCAAAAGAGGCAGTGTCCAGGCGCACTTGTGCACTCTTGTTAGAAGATTCGTGACTAGATTTTCTATCATTATGATGAGAATTGACTTGTTTGATCTTTGAGATCACGGATCTAAAAAATCAAATGCTATCCCAACAATCAGACGAATCAATTGGTCTTCTTGTTGTAATTTATTGTGTTCAATATCAAGGAAGTAATATCATGCAAGACAACCCCCATGGAAAGAACTACCAAGGTCTCCTATGACATCCTTTCATCAATGTATTGGTTATCAAGGGGTATGGCTTTGATATTTGTGGATGAAGTTTGAAAGACCATAATGATGTTTGAATTATTTTTACATTTACATTTCCTTGTATATTATGCTTTTAATCACTTCTCTTTTATAGTTAGCATTATTATTTTTATAATTGTATAAAATCTATATGTTGGATCTTCTTTTCCAATCTTCCAAGGGGCACAAATATCTCTTAGCTACAATTCTACTTGAGTAAGGTCTGCTATATCGCCATTCTATTCATTTTAGTATTGCTTCCATTTCAACTCATAATTTGTAAGGCTTACATATCTCTTGATGTTTAAAATTATGCTTTTGTCAACTATAGTGGTGGATTAGCTTTGTGTTGCCTTGCTTGTGATCTACCATGGATACTCAGGTGCTCTTTTTTTGAATTCTTATATACTATAGTGATGTCTATTTAAAACTTGGACTTTCCCTTCGTAGTTTCTAGACTTCTTGACATTGTATTTGAGAGTTTCTAGTCCAAATAATTTGTGAAGATGATTTCCTTGAGTATATTTCTAAGGACCTTTCATTACTTAATATGGTATATGAAAACATGCTCATCACATATTGAAAGTCCCCAGACAATGCATAATTGTTATCATGGGTTATTGTCATAGCTTATTGCTTTCATGATTGGGTAAACAACATGACATTTTGATAACTCTAATAGACAGGGTGAAATCCTTTTCTCATGTTCATCATATCCAACGACAATTAGAAAAAGATTAGGAAATAAGAAATTTCTTGAGTCATTAAGGCACCCCTTATATGGACTATCATCCACAAGGATAGCTTTTCTTTTAACATAAACACTTGGATATTTTGCCCCTGCTCAAGATAGACTATAGTGGCTTGAATATTTTTCTTATCAATGTTAAGAAAGAAGGAATAAAAGTACTAAAACAATATTCTTGCCCCCAAATCACAAAAAAAGGAATTATCTTTTGGCTATGTGCTTCTATAACTTGATCTTTGGCATAACTTTCCTATTGAAAACATAGAACCATACTCCAATATTAAAGCTACTAGACTCTGGCATATCAAAGCTCAATGAAACCTATCCACAAGAAAATCCTTTCTTGTTCGATATTGTATGTTTTATGGCCAATCAAATTTGTCAAAGATTTGCATACTAAGAGTCCATCAAAATCCAATACGATTACAAGTGTGTGAGTGTTCAACAACTTTCTCAATGAATGAATCTTCTACAAAATCTTTTGGGTTGTCCATCTTGGGAATTCAATGCTTTGTTCTAGCATATTAAAAGTTAACCTATGGCAACATTTCTTATAATAGACTATATGACATAGTAAGCAAAGTATTAGAAATATAGCCTTATATGGTCAATGTCCACAAATAATATAAGAAAAATCATAGCAGCCCAAAACTTTGTTTGCAAAATTTTTTGGTATAATCAAACATAACTATACACATAATATTTTTCACATGAGAGTAAAGGCTTTAGCTCTCTAGTTACATCAATATTTGGACTAGAAGGTAAATTTTCAAATGCACCCTATTCCCATAGCTCCCATGCTTGCCTGGTAAAAGAGTTAATATTCTCAACATCTACAATGGGAGGAAAAATCTAAACATCTACAATGGGAAGATGAATCTAAACATCCATGCGCATTTATAAGGTACAATGCACACATAAAAACTCAGCTAATGATGAACTCACCTCAATGAAATGAGATAACTTGCCTCTAAAGAAGTTGTCTCCATATTAGTAAGCACCATTGCAATTGCATTTCTAAGTGATGGACATAAATCCTTACCATACTAGGTAGGGAAGGTGTCACCTTAGAGCAATTAAATTTGGATTTGAAATTCATTATGTAATGTGCACTCAAAAGTCTCCACAAAATGATCCCAAGCAACATTTTGATTTGATCAACTTTTGGCATTGATAGTCTATCAAAGGCCATCCATTGAGATCTTTCTTGTCTCAATTCCTCAATGAATGGATTTTTTTCATGACATTTGTGATCATTAAATTAGTCATAGTACAATACTTATGGGATGATTTACCAAAGTTTATTCTTTTCTTATCTTGTATATTGATGCTATAGCTTTTGATTTGTCATCGAGGAGGTAACCCCTAGAATCCCATCAACTATGTTGGTAATATATCCATATGAGTTGTGTCTTCCACATACATTTAGGTAGGCTACCTCATTGGAGCAAAGATAATATATCTTGAATGCATTAGTGATTTATGTCAAATATGGATGATTATTGTCAAGCATGTATTTAGGTCCCAATGTTATGTAATAAGAATTTTTAATAAAGCTAACAATTGAAGGAGCTCACCTTCTCCAAAAAGTAGAAACAACTAAGGTGCTCTAAATTTGATTTGGGTTATGGACATAAGAAAAGTGTGTTTTCATTGAAAATATGTCCCATTAAGATCTTGAAATGATGTTATGGTATTTGTAACATTTCCACATGGTTGAAATGGCAGGAAGAAATGCTTCATGGACTTCAATCATGCTTAGAATTCTCTTTTAATGGCAACACATCTTGATCATGAAGTCAATGTGTCTCATGCTACCTAGATCGTGATTGGTCGAAGATCCAATTGCATTCATGGAATGAGTTAGACTGTTTGTTGGTAATTTTGTACTAGCAGGAGGCATCAAAGACATCAAGGTATTCTACCTTTGTTGATTGTGATCTACATGGGGGTACAAGGAAAGAGTGTTGAGCGGAGGTGAGGGGGTGAGGGAGAATCTATGAGGAATGGGGAGGGGGGAGGGGGAGTGAAGGTTAGGGAGGGAAAGAGAGAAACCCATGATGAGGGGGTGGTGAGCAGAGTTGTGGGGTTGAGGGAGGAGTAGCCACACCATGAGGATAGGGGAGGAAAGGTGAAGAAGAGGTGAAGGGGGCTAAGAGAGTAGCTATGCGGAGAGGGGTTGGGGAGGTCCAATGAAGGTAAGGGTGGGAAACCCACAAGGATACAAGAGAGAAAGATGGTCCAAAGGTGAGGGGATTTGAAGAGAATCCTTGTGAGAGGGGTGGTGAGTGGAGGTGAGGGGCTGAGGGAGTAGTCGTGAGGAGATGAGAGGTGAGCAAGTTGGGGAGGGGAGAGGGAGCAATCAACCCATGAGGAGTCAGAAGGGGGAGGTGGGAAAAGGTGAGGGATGCTGAGAGAGTTGCCAAGAGGATGAGTGGTGAGCAAAGGTGAGGATGTCCAAGGGAGCTCCAACTTCATTGTCTAAAATATGCTACAAGTAGATTGGAATGATCAGTATGAGTTCATTTGTTTTGTTTCTTCCACATATATTTGGGCTTGCTACATCATTGGAGCAAAAATAATGTATCTTACATGCATTTGCAATTTATTTTAAATGTGATAATCATTGTTATGGATGCATTTAGATACCAATGTTAAGTAATAAGCCTTTTGTAATAAAGCTCACACTTGAAGGAGGTCACAAACTCGAGAACGGGAAAACTTAAAATGTGCTGAGGTGCTCTAATTTTGGTTTGGGTTATGGACATGAGAAAAGGGTTTTTGCTCTAAATATATGTCTCATTAAGGTCTTCAAACAATCTTGAGCTATTTGTAACATTCCCACATGGTCAAAATGGCTAATAAAGTCTTAATAACTTCAATTGTGCCCAAAAGTCTCTTTTGATGCAACGCATGCATGCATGCATGCATACATACATACATATATATACAGAGAGAGAGAGAGAGAGAGAGAGATGGCACACATACACATGCATGCAACACACATTTTAGTACAAATACATGTATCTACAAATGAACAACCCCCCCCCAAACACACACACAAAACCCCTTAGACATAAAAGGTTTCTTGCCTTTAATGTTAAAAGAAATTAAAGACACATACACACATATAGTATAAATGCCATGCATATATATGCATGCAATGCTAAAAAAGATTTTCCCAACTAAAAGCTATGCTAAGGCTTAACCCAAATCCAACTTGAAAAATCCCTGAAATGTATTTAAATGTTGACATTTATAAATGAAATCTTGAAATTTTATTCAAGGAGACCTAGGATCCCGACCTTGAGATGTGATCCAGATGTGGGTCCTCAAATGGGTCATGCTACTTGCAATGGAGTGGAGGAGAGCTGCCATATGGCACCCAATGAATGTACAATGAAGAGAGATTCTCGGCGAGTGAGTTGGGTGGATAGCCCCCTAAAGAGTGAGTTGAGTTGAGCCACATTGTGGCTCATTGCTATGTTTATAAGAATGATATCACAGGTGGAATGTGTAGTAGGATAGGTGTAGAGATGGAGCAAGGAGTGGTTTTGAAATTTGTTGTCTTTCATGTGAGCTCCTCCTAAGTATAAGAAAAGATTGTGTCACATGATAGCATCTCCTTGCCCCTCCCCTTTCTCCTTGCATGCCTCACCCAATAAGCTTCCCACCCATTGATTTGATTCAATGTCCCCCCCTTCTCTCTCCCCTCCCATCCCCTGCCCCCCCTTTTCTCTCTCTCTCTCTCTCTCTCTCTCTCTCTCTCTCTAATTCCACTCTAATGTATTATAATACTATGGACTGTGTGTGTGTGTGTGTGTGTGTGTACTTTTGTAGAAAAAGAGTATTGGTCAAATATAATATACATATATACATGTGTAGAGGTATGGTTGTGTGTTTGTGCATGCACATAGACATGTACACATGCACATCGACATTTGTACACATACAAGCATGTTTAATTCAAATAATTTCATAAAGTTTACTTGTTTAATTACTCAAACTAATGTGTCACATAAACCAAGATTTATTGTGTTGCCATCTAGCACTACATTGGCATCAAAGATTTCAAGAATATTAGGCACATAATCTTGCACAAAACAATGAAAGCCACGAGGGAAGCTGAGAGATCCACTTGACAAACTATTTGTAAGAAACCAAAACATAGTTAGACAATTTAGGCCTTCTAAGGGGATGTGATCATCAAAATATGTGAGCTTTCAGTAGGCATGTATAGGCACACACATGCACACACAAGCACATGCATGAACACAAATGCATGTGCATAAACATATTGTTTTGTAGCCGTAGTACCCAAGGGGTATATAAGTTTGTCGGGTGTCATCCTCTTATTATTAAATAGCACACTATTCAAAATTTTTGGACTTTCTCTCCTGGTTTGGACTTTTTTTTGGAGCATATCCTCTCCACTCAATTTCACTTAGCGAGCTAAAAAATTGGGTTTTTTAGAGCACTAAATGGGTCACTTATATACAAATATGGCCTTATTAAGCTAAAAAGTCAAGTGGTGACCTCTAATTTAAAAAAATGGCTCAATGAAGCTATAATTCCCAAACTTGTGCATGGTGCCCCCATCCAATAACTATAATAATAAAGATAGTAGTCTCCTAACTCTAGTTCAATTTTAACAGTTTGTTGAATTCAACATATAAGTGGTGTATAGATACACCATTTTTTTGAAAAAAGAGAGTTTGTTGAATTCAGTATATAAGTGGTGTATAGATACACCCTTTAAAAAAAAAACAAAGCATACAATACATTATCTTATTCGTGGTGTACAATTGCTGACAGATGTATAGATTTTTGTACAATTTTTGATGCATGTACGGATTAAAAATTTACACCATTTGTATGAAAAAAAGCATACAAAAAATTACCTTATGCATTTGAATCTTGTTCAGAGTCATCAGATTCATGTAATGTATTAGCGCTTGATGGGTCAAGTCTTGCCAAATGATGTTTAATATGGACACGACAGGGATTGTGATAGATTTCCCAACATTGTCTCCATGCTTCTTTTTAAAACTTCGTCTCCTCAATTTCCAACAATGAATAATGCTACTAACTTCCACCTCTATTACTCCCTCATTATTTGGAACCCATTCACGTTTCTTTTGTAAGCATCCCTCATAGAGTTTTTTCATTGTATATCTTCTCGGAAGATTTTTTAATGGCTTTGGTTCATACCATAAAGCTGTGAATGTTATAGGAGTTACCTTGTTATCCTTGTCTATCTTAGCAACCTTTGCAACCCAAATTGGGCCACCTTGGTCATCCAACTTTGAACTTGGATCAGATGCCCAAACTGCAACAAATAGACCCTCTTCAATCTCATTAGATGGTATAAACTCTGGTAAGGGTTTTTCTCCCTTCCTACCACAATATTTTCGAGGTAAAAGGCATTCCTCTACTTCCTCCATATCTACTAACATATTTATATCCAAAGAAAAACTTGGTGACCTAGCTTGTTCGCCAAAAGGATTCATAGTATTCAATGCTCATTAAGTTTTCTTGTCTTTCTAAAGATTGGATAGCTGCTTCAATTGATTTCATTGTCTCCAAATTCTTAGTTGATTGCTCAGGATATTCTGCATCATACTTTGAAGATGTTTAATGAAGGCTTTCAAGCCTTTCATTTCATCTATGTCAAGTGATTTGTTTTTTGTAATAACAAATCGAGTTTCCTCCAATGGAATTATTAGTTGTAATAAAGCATATGACTCACTCCATAAATGATCTCCATCTACTAAGTACTACTTCCATTGCATCACTGGAATGTTGCTATGCATGTGAAACTGAAAGTAGTGTGGATTTGTATGTCCTATTAGGGCATCATCTCCTACTTGTAAATGTGGCTCTATGAATGCTCTCCAATATACCATCCTCTCTAAGATAGCCACTTTTGATTCTTCCTTGTGAGACCCTCCAATTTTTTTCCCAATTCAAAATAGCATATCCTCCATTGTCAAAACATCCATTGACTTCAACTCACTAGAGATAACGTTGAAGATTTGATCTATGTCTTCATGTGTATGGCCAACAAGAAAAAAGCCAACTTCCACTTCTTCAAATATTTTCAAACCAACCAGCATAGAGCATAAAGCAAATATATATTTATTCTTGTTCTCTCCCCAACAATTATCAGCTTGTATTTGCAATGTGTTGGTTAACATCTATGAGCAACTTTGACCTTTCTTGTTGCTTTCATGATTGATGTAACAACTTGGTTACTATCATGGTTATGCAAACTATCAATCCATACATCACAAAAGATTCGGTATCCATGTACTAATACTCCAAACAAGTGTGTTTTTAGTCAATGTTTGCCCTCCAATGCTAGTGGGATACGTCTATATCGTGGCAAAGTTGTTGTATTCTGGTGCATGCCATCAATGGTGATGCACATGGACTTATCGACATGTGAAATAGCTTACTCTCTCCAAGAAGCATACAACTTTCGAGCATCCTGCACATGACGTAAATGGATTGATCGCCATTTAATATATCTTCCTCGCTGTTGCTGCTCACATTTACTATGTTTAATGGCATTTTTAAATTCATCACATGTCTTACATTTTGTAATCCTTTGCTTTGATGGTCTCTTGATATGGCAAAAATCTATACGCCAAATTTTGTACAAGGTTGATCGTGAAATCATGCTCTCGTCTCTGTTTTGTAAAGTTTTATTGATAGTTTCTAAGACGACCTTCTTTGTCATTCCCAAAGGAAGATGTTGTCGACATTTGACACATCCATCTAGTATTGTTTGTTGAAGATGAGGCTGTGGTAATGCATGGTCTTCGAGAACTTGCTTTAATGTTGCAATTGCATTTATAGTGCTTCCATGGCATTTAAGCTTGTAGGTATTTCCATGAATTGTATGAACCACTTTTTCTTTCACCTCTACCCAAATGGTCTAGTATGTGCCATGTGATAGTCCAGTTAACCATTGATATCCTCGATTGCAAATGGATCTCCCATTGACCATGGGTTTCAATCTGGGTTTACAGTGTCTTGTGCTCAAATCTTGATCAGTGCCTTGATGAAGAAAGCATGAAAACTCTTGAAGAAGATAGTTATGTCTATTAGGTGCTGTCTTGCTCCAAATACCAAGGCGTATGGCTAAACAATCATCTTTCCCAACTTTTCTAATGCAAAGTCTCTTGCAACAAACTCGCATAAGCATCCTTTCCATATTCTCCTCAGATAACATTACATGTCTCTTTGGTTCTAGAATTGATGCCATGATTCTTTGCCTCTTCACACTCACATATTTTCTTTTTGTAAATAGTGTCTTGCATTTTCCAGTTGTAAGACCATCAAACCTCGAATCCCTTTCCCTTGAATCTTCATCTCTATAATCAAATGTTGTGTGGGCTTGAGAATTATTTGATGCCTTATAATATCTTGGAAATGGAAATCCGGTAGACATGTTCATTGATGTCAATTTGTTGCCAATGCCTCTTGAATTTTGTGGTTGAACTCTTTCTCCTTTGTAACTCAAGATTCTCCCATCTCTATTCTTTGGCATGCTAGCAAAAATATTACAAACAACATGACAAGTCTCAGATTCTCTTCCCCCTTTGCCCTATATTCGAGTGGTAACACCATGATCATTGTCACTAATATCATCAATTCCTGTTATTGCATCACTTATCCCATCGATCTTTGTGGTCCCATCTTATTATTCTCAACACAAGACAAGTCTTCTATATCAATAAGCATGTTTGAGTCTAAGTCTTCTATACCAATGAGCCTGTTCGAGTCACTTGCAACACAGGACAAGACTTCTATACCAGTGAGCTTGTTTCAATCACTTGCAACATAGGACAAGTCTTCTATACCAGTGAGCCTATTCGAGTCCCTTGTAATACAAGACAAGTCTTCTATATCGATGAGTATATTTGAGTCACTTGCAACACAAGAGCATCAACATATGTTACTCTAATGTCCTCAATACCTGTGAGCATGCCATTATGATACTCTTGATCACTACTATAGCTTCTTATCAATTTTGATCCCATTTGTGTTATAGTCCTTTTCTTCTGATAATATTATGTTGTGTCTTCCATGACATTAAAGAAAACTATCTTACGCAAACTTGATTTCAAGAAAGCTAATCCCCATTTACAAGTACTATGAACTTGTAGATGAGATGCCAATTGCTAAAACTTCTCCGGAGCAAGATAACATCTCTACTTTTTTTTCCTCAAAATAAGTTTTCTTGATATCTTGAAAGTATATCTTTGGAACAATTTTGTCTTGGTCCGAGAGCATTCTGTGTGCTTGCATATCAAATATGTCACATTGTAAGATATCTCCCAATGTTTCAAAGTCTCCACATTGTGGATATTTTAAATGTACTTCAGGATTTACAACGTTGGTGATTATCACTACACATCTTCTCTCACCATAATGTTGGAAACGACACATATTCATAGGATCAAGACTATTAATTCGTCTAAAAGCCACCACTTCATTCTTCTTATATAACACCATATCCATACCCTTTGTTAGAGTGAATACCTAATTTATGTACAAAAATAGATTAGCAACTCAAAAAAAGACACAATAAATAATCATTGAGCTTATTATTACTTAATAACTTTTATATCAAAACTAGCAGAGAAGACCCTATGTCCTAAACTTTGAACAATTAATACCAAAACATCTTAACCATTGTAAATCCTAAACTTTAAACATTTAATTCCTAAACCCTAAACCCTAAATCCTAAACTCTTAAACACCAAATCCTAAACCCCAAACCCTAAACCCTAAACTCTAAATCCTAAACTTTAAATCCTAAGTCTTAAATCCTTAACCCTAACCCTAAAATACAACCAAAATTTAATGAATTTTTTAAATTTATGCAATAGGTTGAATAGTCACCCCAACATGTTGCTCAGCAACAAGTTGGGGGATATATCAAAACGAGAATGAAGAACGTTCTACTTATAGTGAACCTAAAAGAACTAAAAAAACCTAAAAAACTAAAAAAAGCTAATGACCTAAAAGCTATCCATTTCCTATAAAACTCTACTTCTCCTCATTCTCTCACAACTTTCCTAGTGCTCCTCCACCACCTCCCTACCTAGGTTCTCCCTCTCTCCCTCGCTCCCTCCCTTCCTTCCCCTCTCCTCCCTCCCCTCCCTTCCCCTCTCCTCCTGCTTCTCATCCCCTCTCCTCCTACTTCCTCATTCCTCCCCTCCCTTACCCTCTCCTCCCGCTTCCCATCCCCTCTCCTTCCTCCCCTCCCTTCCCCTCTCCTCCCGCTTCCCCCCTCTCCTCTTGCTTCCCATCCCCTGTCCTCTGGCTTCCTCTCTCCCCTCCCTTCCTCTCTCCTCTCGCTTCTCATCCCCTCTCCTCCCTCCCCTCCCTTCCCCTCTCCTCCCACTTCCCCCCTCCCCTCCCCCTCCCTCCTCCCGCTTCCCCTCCCTTCCCCTCCCCTCCCTTCCCCTTTCCTCCCCCTCCCTTCCCCTCTCCTCCCGCTTCCCCCCTCCCCTCCCTTCCTCCCTCCCCTCCCTTCCCCTCTCCTCCTGCTTCCCCCTCCCCTCTTCTCCCACTTTCCCCTTTCGATTACGAATCCTCTCCCTCCCTCCCCTTCCCCTTCACTACTTTTTTTTTTGGGGGAGTAGGAAGGCGGGGAGTGGAGAGGCAGAGCATCTTTTTTTTGGGGGGGAGCAGCGAGGGGGAGGAGAGGTAGAGGGGGAGGCGGGGAGGTGGAGGGGAGGCGAGGAGGCGGGAGATGGGGTAGACGGGTAGGTGGGAGGCAGGGTGGAGGGGCAGGGGTAGAGGGGCAGGCAGGAGGTGGGGAGGAGGGGCAGGCGGGAGGCGGGGAGGTGGGAGGCGGGATAGAGGGGCAAGCGAGGAGGCGGGAGGCAAGGTAGAGGGGCAAGCGAGAGGTAGGGAGGAGGGGAGGAGGGGAGGAGGAGGGGGGATTAACCCTCCCCCTAAACCTGTTGCATGTGCAACAAGTTAAGGGAGGGGTCATGGGCCAACCTGTTGTGCATGCAACAGGGCTCCCATTGGGGGCTTAGGGGAGGGGATTAACCCTCCTTAAGTGGGGGTCCTTTGAGCCTTAAAAAAAAACACAACAAAACAAAACAAATTAAATTAAATTAAATTAATTATAAAAAAATAAAAAATAAAAATAAATATATATATATATATATAAATCAATTTAAATAATTAAAGTAAATAAAATAAAATAAAATTTAAAAAATTAAATCAATTAAATTAAAATAAATTCAAAATTTGAATTAAATTTAAATAAAAAATAAAAAAATTTTGATTTTAAAAGAAAAAATAAATTAATATTTAAATATATAGATATATAAATAAATGAATTTAGATAAATAAAATAAAATTTTTAAAAAATCAAATAAAATTTAAGAAAAATTAAATTAAATTATTTTATCTATGTTTATAAAATATTTTGCATTAAATTATTTATGTAAAAAATATTAGATTTAAAAAAGTATTTAGAAATATAAAAATATATTTTTTAAAATATATTTAAACTTTTGAAAATTTAATTAATTTTTAATATTTAAATATTTAATTAGCAATTTTTTTAATATTTTGAGTTTGAAAATCATTGTAATTCTCATTTTTTGTTTTTGATTGCTTTGCAGTAAACTATGGCTTCGAGTTTTGGTTCCAAGGTGTGTTTGAAATATCTTGAACATGCTTAGTATTTTATGGAGGGCAAATCAAAGTATTTTTTGGTGATCACTGCTGAGAATGTGTCAAGCCTGAAATATTCTCTAGAGGCAGTAAGAAATGGTGGCATGATCTCAACCATCAACATTAAAGAAAACAATTTGATAGAAGTTATGTGCAAAGGGAAGAATGACGATGTGGTCTACAAGTTACGAGTTATGCACAAGCACTTCTTGAAGCCCTTACCAAATTCAATTGAGGGATCCCAAGAACTAC
Organism: Dipteris shenzhenensis; assembly: GCF_047967505.1. Taxonomy (NCBI): domain Eukaryota; kingdom Viridiplantae; phylum Streptophyta; class Polypodiopsida; order Gleicheniales; family Dipteridaceae; genus Dipteris; species Dipteris shenzhenensis. The sequence continues at coordinate 15,932,605 of NC_141602.1, read as the reverse complement.
TTAGTGCCTTGGAAGCATTGAAGAAAATGTGGGATGCATTTCCAAGGGGTGGTGTTGTACCTTCAGCAGCAGTAAGTACGCCATCTATAACATGTAGCCCTCAAGTTGTATCGCCAATATTTGTGGTGATAACTACGATATCTCCGGCAAGAGTAAATACAATTTCTATAGCAATAACTACAATATCTCCAACTGTACCTACACCATCAACTACTGTAACTATAGGAACAAGGAGTGATCGTGGAGTAGATTCAAGTTCCACAACCATTTCGAGAAAGAGAGCCAAAATAACTCCTACTCTATGTGCAGATCGTTCAAGTGCAGGTTATTTAAAACCTGGCAAAAACTTGGATAGTGATGATCAAGAGGATCCGCAAGAAGAAGATACAAGTCTCACACACTTTTCTATAAGTGTGGAAGACTTACATTCTCCACAATGCTTATCTAAATAAATTTAGATAAATAAAATAAAATTTTTTTAAAATCAAATAAAATTTTAGAAAAATTAAATTAAATTCTTTTATCTATGTTTATAAAATATTTTGAATTAAATTATTTATGTAAAAAATATTAGATTAAAAAAAGTATCTAGAAATATAAAAATATATTTTTTAAAATATATTTAAACTTTTGAAATTTCAATTAATTTTTAATATTTAAATATTTAATTATCAAATTTTTTAATATTTTGAGTTTGAAAATCATTGTAATTCTCATTTTTTGTTTTTGATTGCTTTGCAAAAAACTATGGCTTCGAGTTTTTGTTCCAAGGTGTCTTTCAAATATCTTGAACATGCTTGGTATTTTATGGAGCACAAATCAAAGTATTTTTTAGTGATCACTACTGAGAATGTGTCAAGCATGAAATATTCTCTAGAGGCAGTAAGAAATGGTGGCATGATCTCAACCATCAACATTAAAGAAAATAATTTGATAGAAGTTGTGTGCAAAGGGAAGAATGATGATGTGGTCTACAAGTTACGAGTTACGCACAAGCACTTCTTGAAGCCCTTACCAAATTCAATTGAGGGATCCCAAGAACTACTTAGTGCCTTGGAAGCATTGAAGAAAATGTGGGATGCATTTCCAAGGGATGGTGTTGTACCTTCAGCAGTAGTAAGTACGCCATCTATAACATGTAGCCCTCAAGTTGTATCACCAATATTTGTGGTGATAACTATAGTATCTCTGGCAAGAGTAACTACAATATCTACAACAATAACTAAAATATCTCCAAGTGTACCTACACCATCGACTACTACAACTATAGGAACAAGGAGTGATCATGGAGCAGATTCAAGTTCCACAGCTATTTCGAGAAAGAGAGCCAAAATAACTCCTACTCCACATGCAGATCGATCAAGTGCAGGTTATTTAAAACCAGGCAAAAAATTGGATAGTGATGATCAAGAGGATTTGCAAGAAGAAGATACAAGTCTCACACACTTTTCTATAAGTGTGGCAGACTTACATCCTCCATAGATGAGGGGTACATTTGGAGATTTTCACAATTCAGTGTCGCCACAATGCTTATTGATCGAGCTTCATTGTTCACAAGTCAAAGAAAGCTAGATAAGACATTTGCGTGCAAATTTTATGAAGATACGAGGAAAACAAGAACTTCAGTTGCCACTAATATCACTCTTCATCCTATGGCGTTTAACAGACTTCAAGAAGATGATCCTACATTGCCTGATGTCACATTTCAAAAGAGCATGGACTTTCTTGATCCTTTTGAGAACTTCAAAAGGAGTGACTTTGTTCGTGGAGAGGCTTTGTACCAAAGCCGATATGGGACTGACATCGAGAAGAGATACATGCTGGCAAAGAATAGATTCTTGGAAAGATGTAGGTTTGAGCTTATTGATGGGCAACACTTTTGTGAAGCTTGTAGGATCAGCCCTTGATGAGGGAAGAAAAGGAAATTTGCCACAGAGTCAGTGGATGGAAAAGTTTCAACAGGTCATTTGTCATGTATGCATATTTAAAGATGACTCGAAGTACATTCTAGAATAAGAAAGGCTGAATTCTACTCCATTAAGGTTCAAAAAAAGCTCTTCTCTTTTTGAAATTCTGATTAAGGCAAGTGGGTTATGGGTGGGCTATGGAAAGCCACAAATAGTGAAGGGCATGAGACCTACATCTGAGTACATGGCAAAGAGGACTCAGTTCTATAGATGTTTGAAAGGTGTTATAAGCAATACGCAAGGCATACCAAGTAATAAGGACAGGGATTTTACTTGCATTGTCTTTCATGAGGACTTAGTGTTTCAGAGCATAGTGGATGGTTGCCAAGCATATGAAACAAGAAAGATATCCTTTGAGGCACCAGAGCACACTGCAAGTCAAAGGAAAGAAATAATGAAACCGATGTCTATTGTTTGGTGGAAATCATTAAGGTTTGTTTCGAATGCAATAACAGAGAAGAAGTATGCAAGAAGATCCTAAGCAATGACTGCTTCTTTGGAAAGAAGAGCAAGCATAGCAACTTGGATGAAGTGGTTACCCAAAGATTCAAAGTGAGGCTGCTCTCTCAGCACTATTGTTTTTATTGAAATCTGACGATGAGTTAGCGGTTGGCAAGTCAATTGATAAGGATAAGAAGAAAGCACTAAGCCTAGGTCAACTCCTTGATAAGACATGGGCTAGAAAGTGGTTGGCTTCAATGGATACAGATGCCACACCAACAAAGGATCTAAGAGCTAAAATTCCAAAGGTTGTTGAGACAAAATATATGAACATCAAGAAAAAGGCCTTGTAGTCCACTGCCCAAGGTAGAGCAATTGGTGGTTTAGATGATGGTTCTCCATTAAGCTTCTCCTATGATATCTTGCTATCAGAGAATGATAAAAACTTTGCACACATCAATGGCATTGATACAGAGCATTTCATAACAATGAGCGGTATTAGTCGGAAAAGAAATCAAGACAAGAGGCTAGAGGATAGGTATGGCAACGCTCGAGAGCCATAAAGGAATAGGGAACGTGAGGGGAGGAGCGTTAACATGGGTGGGGAAAAGGGATTAACAGGGGAGGGAAAGAAGAGGGAGACTATGGCACAAGGGGCGAGGGAAAGGGGAAAGAGTAGTATGTACATGGGTGGAGGAGGAATGTAGAGATGGAGACATCAAGGGAAGAGGATCACGCTTTATTTGAAAAAAAGGATGAGGGGGAAATATCAAAGTACCAGTTAGGTGGCTTTACAAGAATGAGCATGTCTCATCAAGGAATAGCCCCCTCCTTTTATAGCCAAGAGAGGGGTTCTCTCCCAATAAATGCATCCTCCCACATGCATGGTGTGTGTGGAAGAGCTCCCATGTGGGCTAGGCAGTTACGCACTCTCAATTGTGTGCAATAATGCTTGGCCACATTTTTCCACATATATCAACTCCCATATCCCAAGTCTATGATACTCGCTTGGTCTCTTCCCAATTTATAATACGTTCAAAATTCTAGGAGGACAAGTGGAGGGTTGGCACAAGGAATCTTTTCACTTCATCCTACTTTCCCCATTATTTAACTTGCACTCTTGGACCTTCTATACCTCCCCCACATGGGCCTATCCTACATGGAGGGAATAACCCAATATAATATCCATCACCTATTTTATATTACTTCTCCCATGGACTTTGGGCCATATCTCACTAAATGCATGCATGGGACCACCTAGGTGGAGGGGTGGCACATGGAGGAGCCATGCTACCTTAACATTTTATAATATTACTACCATGGATTATGTACAACACACCTTATGGGTCCTCTTACATGAAAGGGTGGCACATGGTCATGCCCTGCCACCTCAACCTTGGGCCCTATGCACTCCATATTTTATTATACTATTGCCACACATATAAGCACACACTAATATTTATGCCTTTTTACTTTGGTTAAATTTATCCATAACAGTTCCCCCCCCCCAAGCAGGGAATGCACAGCATTTCCATGCCTGGGACCATCATGCACAAAGAAGGGCTTGAGATAATGCTTGCTGATCACCTTCTTGCCATATGGTTCATGCAACTCCTGAACTTGTGAACTTGTACAGACCCATTGCTACGTTCCTTGATGACTTTGTATGGACCGGTCCACAGTGACAAAAACCTCTTATCCATTTGGTGGTCCAATCTGTTATCAAAGCATAGCACAACATCCCCCTCGGAAAAGTGTCTTTCCCATCCCTTGTGAATCTCAGCATCCAAGCGGGCCTTTTGTCGATTCTTTTGGATCTTTGTTTGGTGTAGTGCAAGGCATCGAGTTTCATCTAACTTCTCAAGTTGTAACAATCTGGCCTCTACATGTTCATCTTCTGTCATCCTCTGTTCTTGTGCCAATCTCAAGGCCAGAATCTCTATCTCTAGTGGTAAAACTGCCTTAGTACCATACACCAACTCAAAAGGAGTATGACCTGTAGACTTTTTATGAGTGATGTTGTAAGCCCACACAGCTTCAGTGACCTTCTGATCCCACAAGCTCCTATTCCCTATGGCCATTTTTCCCATGGTTTTACAAAGGCGGCGAGCAATTCCACTGCTTCATTTAAGAATGGGCTCCCATGGTCAGATAGTATTTCCATGTGTGTCCCAAACCATGTGCAGATACGTTCAAATATGAAATTTGAAACTGCCTTACCATTTGCAGCGGGGAGGGCGACCCACTTAGTGACATACTGAGTGGCTACCAAAAGATACTTCTTTTTGCAAGCAGTCATGGGCAAGGGCCCGACAAAATCTATTCCCCACTTTTGAAACGGATGGATGGACATCACTGGGTGATGTTGCCCAGGACACAAATTCTTCCTACCAAAGAATTGCAGATGGTGGGCTTGCAGACACCCCCATCATGTAAACTTCCTCATCTGAGAACTCCTCCCCCCGTCTGACCCTTCCATTGATTCAGACACTGAGGATGAGACAGTATCACTATCTTGCTCCTCTTCTTCTTTTGGTTTCGTGGCACCTGGTTGCACTGGGATCTTCTCCTTATAAGCACCAAAGACATGTGTCTTGTCTTCTAATAGCTAACTGCATCACTCTTTCTCAACCATGGTCTCTTGACTATGACTTGGTAACTCTTGCCTGTATCTTCGATGTCGACTACATAGAAATTGACGGTGGTGGTCAACCCATTTACAGTGATGGGCAAATCCTCAATGACTTCCAGGGTGGCGAGTCATCGACCATTTGCTACCTTGATTCGATTGGAGGAACGCCTTGTGCATTTCAAATTCAATTTCTTCATGATTCGGGGCACCATGATATTACATCCAACTCCCCCATCAACACACACATTTTTGACACGACAATTATCTATGATGACATCTACTGTATGTGGGTGCCGATCAATTTCTTCAGAGATAGAAGAGACCTCTTGTACCTTTCCCTTTTTCTTGCTCCTCCTTGTTGAGAGCCCTTGCTGCAGCTCATGTCTCACCTTAGGGTTAATGTTATTAGTTGAGGGAGTGTGATGCTCAAAGAACGATGAGCAAGGTCCTGAACGAGACCGAATAGTCTTCTTGCCCCGAGCCGATGGATAAATCTGAGGGTAACAACCACTTAGTCCTACGAGATCTTTTAGTCTTCTCTGTTGGTGGGTCTACCATCTCAGCATCTGAGGGCTCTCAGAAGAACACCTTCTTCTTGGGGCACCTGGTCCATGGTTTGGAGAGGGGTCCAAGGTGGTATGACTTCTTTTCGCGAGGTCAAGGATCTCTATGTCAAAATCCTCAGTGCCTGATTCACTTAGAAGATTCACCCTTGGAATATTGGAACATTCCGTGCGATAATGACCCTTCTAGTGGCACTCGTAGCACACAACATTGGCACCTTCTCTTGGAGGGCGACTGGATTGATTTCTGATGCCCAACATCTCAAGCCAAAGATCATTTAGGGCCTTGGCTACATCATTGACTCTAGGTTCCTTAGCAAGATGGGCCGGGGGAGTAGGAAGGAGGGGGGCTCGTGGGCGAGGCTAAGGAAATCTTCTAGGTGGAGGTTGAGGATATACTCCTTGTGGAGGGTAAGCATATAAGGGAGGACCATACATTTGAGGTGGAGGTGGTGGATACATCCCTGATGAGGCGTGGGGGTATGCCCCTGAGTTAGACCCCCCAGGTTGTTGTTGCAAGAATTGAGGGGGTTGCGGAGGGACAATCGTCTTCTTTGAAGTGAGGTCAGACTGAACTTTATCAAACTTTTGAGGAATCTCATTTGCTAGCACCATAGTTTTTGGATTCTCCCATTTAATCTTGAGGTGAAATTCTCCTGCTACAAGGTAGCCTAGCACATAATGAGTCATTCCAACTCAAAATTTGGCATTGTCCTCCTATGTGGCAATTAAGCAGTCCAGGAGCATGGACGCTCGATCCACATATCGACGCACCATCTCACCTTTTGACTGCTTCAAGTTTGCCACCTGTGGGTACACATTATTTCGCTCCTCTTTTTTGCTAAAATACTCAATCATCGCTATTGTTAACCTTGGCCAGCTTTGGCAAATGTCATCAACCTGCTTCTCATACCACACTTGAGCCAAACCCTCTAGAAATGTGGGAAGAACCAACAACCATCTATCTTCAGTAAGAAAGATGAGAGAAACACAACGGAGCTTGAAGGCCACAAGAAACTCATTTGGATTTTCTTCAACCCATCCACAGAACACGAGAATGTTAGCCATGCTTCAAAAATGGAAAAGAGATAGTCAAAATTAGGCTTATCTATTGGTAAACAATGGAAAGAGGTAGCTTGAACTGAAAATCAAGTGAAGATACATCCACAAAGCACACGTAGGCAGGGTAGGGTGTGATTGGTGTATTGTGAAATACTACACGAGATCTTGAATTTGCAGTATAGGATAGCCCATAGACAATCTTAAAAGGGCCAACCCTCATGATATCGCATCCATCTTTACAAGCGAGGGTTAGAGACACGGCGCTGCATGAGGTTGTTCATCAAGGCAAACAAGAATGCCATGACAAATGTCAATAGTTGGAGAGCTTGCACATCACCTTTAGCTTCTTCCAGTTCTTGTAATCGCCATGCTATTTCTTCAAGGGGTGTGTAGTCTGGCATCCTTATTTTGAGAAATGTCCTTGAGGACCTTTCTGATGATCTTTTGAAGTCAGTAAACTCGTATGAAATATGCCCAACACTTAGTTTCATGATGACCACAACCTTTGCATTCCTTACAAATGATCACCCTCGTTCATGGCTTGCAGCTTTGTTGGGCAGTGCTTCCACTCGCCTTATGCGCGATTGAAGTACAAGCTTCACGTGCTAAGAAATCAGCAACTAGATTTTGAGCTCGAGGGATATGCTGAATTTTTACCTCTTCAAATTGGTTGCAAAGCTCCAATGCTTGTTGATGTCGTGGAACCAAGCCTTTGCTCCGCACCTTCCACCTTCCATCTTCCACTAAGTGCAGACTTGCTATAACAATACACCTCACCCCCTGGTGAAGTGAGCTTCACACCCACACCGCGGCAGCCTTGGTTGAAGGTTTGTATGCTCTGTCAAATTGAAGTAGCCAAGATGTCATCACACCAAGACCAAAATCCGAACATCCCAAGTTTCTCAATAATCCAAGATAGGTAGAAGGAGAGGGTGGGGAGAATTCAACACTTGAGCAAGACGTTCAGCACCAAATAAACTTGCAACGCTTTGTTGATAGTTTATCTTTAGACCAAAAAGAATTACAACTTGAAGCTCAAAATGAGGCACAAAGGGTTGATTAGGTAGAAAGGGATTCCTTTGTCGAAACATTACCAACCATAGCCAAGCCCTAGAAACCTTTGTAGCGAGATCGAGAAGAAATCATTCAAGACGAGCTTATCCACTGGAATTAATAAGCAGATGTGCCAAATCTCCCCCCAAGCTTGGGGAACATCCCACCCTTCGAAGTGTTGGGTTATCGAGCTCCACTTGTGATATGCCAGGGTGACCGTTGTGCATTTATGTCACCGACTTGTTAGCTGCAGATGCAGTTGGTACACCACCCATGAATAATAGCTGGATGACAGCTATCCTTATCTACTCTAGTTCGTGGCTCAATTAGTATGCCACCTTAGTTAGCTAAGTTTGGTTTGAGACCCACATATAGGGTTCTTCTATTTCTTTGTACTTGAGTTCTTTTGGCTTTCACAACTAAGAAGAGGAAAACTGTTTTCAGCCTCCACTTTTGTGTGTATTCCCCCATTGTGTATGTGAGAAAGCCACAAGTGAGACTCCTTCCCTCTCTCCCACTATCTTCACATGGTATCAGAGCCTGGTTTATGGTAAGGAGCTCAAGAAAGCAAACCAAGTTCGCAGTGTCCTGGTAAGAGGACCAGTGTTGCTTTCCTTTTTCAAGTTTGGGAGCAAATCTCTGCAGGTAGCACAGTCGAAAGTGCAAGAATGCACTGTCTCAGATTGAGATGCCCTTCGTAGTGTGGCGAGAGGGCAGTATATGCTACGGGAGAGGCTAAAGCCCTTGGTGACTTTATTTTTTTGATTTGAGGCCATTTCGGGGCCCGTTTTGAAGGCAGAATTTCTTCACAGGCACTCAGAAGAAGGCCCAGTTTTTGCTGTGCGATCACTGCTCTACAAGTCGGTGAAAAGTTACCGCAGAAATTGCATCATATGCCTGTGCACAGAGATATTGGGAGTCGCAGAATCATCCTTGTTGCCTGTTGATGCAAAATCGTCACTAGGAAGTGACTCTGTAGTCAAATACCACTGTCGTCAGTTTTGCAGATCTACCCGTGTGAGGCAAAAGCTGTGTTTTTTGTAGTGACAGAATATTTTGTAGTGTTCTATAATGGCGTCTGATTCTCTTTCACAGATTATCACTGAAAAGCTTTGTTGAGATATGGTGCCATGAGCACATAGATTAAAGGGCTAAGGTATGGTATAGGAAAGAATTAAAGTAGCCACCCTAGGATGTGGACTACATGATGTGGAGATGTGGATTGAGGATATCCACAAGAAGAGATGTGGATGAGAGGATCCCACATGGTTTGACTATTCTAAAGGCTCTCTCTATATAAGAAGCCTATCATGTATTGTTGATCATATAGATTGCTATAGATTGAGTGTTTGCTACCCTATGTCTCTTTCATGGTGCTTTGATCCTCCTTGATCCTTCACTTGCACATGGTATCAGAGCATGGTTGTACCTTTAGTTAAGGCGCCATCCTTCTCAAGAAAGATCGAGAGTGTGAGAGATTGAGAGTTTATTTTTGAGTGATCTTCCCTTCCTTCGAGGAATTCCCATTCATTTTAGTTCATCTCTTTTGAGTGTTTGGGAGAGCTCTTTGTGTGTGAGAGAGAGAAATCCATCCTATTCTCCTTCCTGCTTTTCGAGAGATGTAGAGAGGTTTTCTATTCCAAGAGAGAAAGGTTTTCTATTCTATACGACTCCTCTACCATGCAACTAGCCTCTATGCGCACGACTAGCCTAGCCTATCTACAATGCAAGCATCACCTACAGCGACTCTATCTACAAGCAGCTGCAGCAGCCCTGAGTGCAACTCAATAGCTTAGCTAGTCAACCTACTGCCAGCGCACACAGCAAGCGAGAGCGAGACCTTGCAGCCGCCTAGAAGACATCTACAACAGAACAGCCATCTCCGGAAAGAGGAACCTTGGCTTGATCGGAAGGGAGAAGGGGGAACACCATCGTAGAGGAAGACCAAAGCTCACAGAGAGTCTCTGCGCTAGGATTGGAGTCTACTTTCATTGAGATTTGAAGCGTAGCTCCAACGCCGCTACCATCCATGGCTCCTCTACAGCCTCAGATTTCCAGTGACCTCCAGCTCCAAAGCTCTACCTGCGCCTCCAACGAGATCCTGAAGACAGAGCTAGTGATGAGAACGCTCCTCTACCGCGTCTCCGCAACCGACTGCTCCACCGCTTCTACTATCAGCACTCGATGCGTCTTGCCTTGAATGAGCTGCTCCACGGACAGAGATAAGCCGACCACGCGCCATCATTCTCCTTCATCGTCGTCGTCGCCACGCCGTTCTGTCGACCTCTCGCCGTCGTCGCTTCTCTGCATGGAAGCTTCAGCCTAAGGTTTCAGACCTTAGGCCACCGGGCTGATTGCCACATGGCAGATAAGGTGGTAACCTTGAACTGTGGTTAAGTTACCTCTTTGGGTCAGTCTAACCTTGGTACAGTTTGAGTAACTATGGGTTAACTAAACTATGGTTAGTTAAAAGTGCCACATAAGCATGTGCCTTCTAAGCACGCAACCTCTTGTTAAGCACCATTTTGAATTCTGCATGTGAATGCCCCCTGTGCCACATCATCAAGGCCCCCTCTTCTTCACACAACAACTTCGACAAGCCGTAACTTCCAATCCAGGAAAAATTTGTATGCACTCCAAAAAGGAAAAATGATCGTCTTTTTGACCTCTACACGTCTATTAAGTCAGTATCACTGTTAGCAATTAGACACTGCCAATATTGAAAGAAATCAATTGGTAAGACCTTTGCAACAAATGACAAATCAACGCATGAATGCACAAAGCATGCCAAAAGCACAAGTGCATGAGATGATCATAGCCCGAAACATGGCATCCACACACAAAGCATCAAGGCACATGGAAGAACAAAGCATCATACATGAAGCTACACCAAGCAAAGCAGCAAATGCATCGTCATCAAGCCATGAATCAAGCCATGAGCCAAAAGGTGACATCAATGGAATGTATTGAGAAACAAAAACCTTGCCAACCTTGCCTATGTTTTGTAATCAAACCTGACCACCTGAGAGTAGCTATGAAAGCACCCAGGGGAGGTATTGACATGTAAGCCACACTTTACCACCTTAAGTAGCATGCAAGCACTAAGGGGAGGTGATGGAATGTAACTCACATCTGACCACCTTGCAGTAGCCAAAGGATCATGGCACCAAGGGGAGGTGTTGAGATATGGTGCCATGAGCACATAGATTAAAGGGCTAAGGTATGGTATAGGAAAGAATTAAAGTAGCCACCCTAGGATGTGGACTACATGATGTGGAGATGTGGATTGAGGATATCCACAAGAAGAGATGTGGATGAGAGGATCCCACATGGTTTGACTATTCTAAAGGCTCTCTCTATATAAGAAGCCTATCATGTATTGTTGATCATATAGATTGCTATAGATTGAGTGTTTGCTACCCTATGTCTCTTTCATGGTGCTTTGATCCTCCTTGATCCTTCACTTGCACAAGCTTGACAAGAACAACTTCTAGGCATGGAAGTTTAGAATGACGAATTTCCTTAAGGGAAAAGGCTATTGGGAGTTCATTACAGGAAATGAAGAAGAACCAGTTCTTCCTAATGTTCCCAATCAACAGGAAATGTAGGCATTTAAAGGATGGCATGAGAGAGCCAGAAAAGTTATGTACTAGCTTTCTATCAGTATTTTGGATTCTATGATTGTGCATATTCAGGATGCAAGTACGCCAAAGGAGGCATGGGTTACTTTGGCAAAAATGTAAAGCACAAATATGCAAGCCAGGAAAATGTAGCTCAAACAGGAGTTGCACAATGTGCAGAGAGAAAATATGAGCATCAATGACTACCACATGAAGTGAAGAAAATTGTAGATGCACTTGCTTCCATTGGATCACCAGTAGAAGATGATGATCTAGTTTCTGTGACCTTGAACGGTCTAGGAAAGGATTATGCACAGTTTCGGACATCCATTGCCGTCCGTGAAAATTTTCCTGATTTTGAGGAGTTGTTTGCTCTTCTAATGTCTGAAGAGCAGAGAAATGGTGGTGCATCTTCTTCAGGAGGAACTTCAAAAGAAACTGTCTTCTACTCAAATGCTAGAAGAGGTGAGGAGGGCGATTTGGAGGCCAGGGTAGAAATTAGAATATGTAGCGAACTCAAGAAAACCAATCCTTTGGAGAAGGACGTGGTAACTCTAGAGGCAGGGGGAGCCAAAGAGGTCGTGGTGGATGGCAGAGAGGCAAAATGCAAACAGCAATGTTGAATGCTACTACTGTGGTAAAATGGGTCATATGGCTAAAGACTGCTACAAAAAGCAGAATGACATTATGAATGGAAAATTGCAGCAAGGACATTTTGCATCTTCTAGGAGATAGGGTGATGACAGAAATGAGCATCTATTTATGGTGCAACACATGACCAATTGTGTGACAAGTGCAGAAGAAAGCAATGATGTGTGGTATGTTGACTCAGGTGCGTCAAACCACATGACAAGTCATGCAGAATGGATGTAAGATGCAAGGAAAATGGAAAGACCAGGATTTGTGGAGACTGGTGATGATACTGCACATCCTATTATGCAGATTGGTAAAATTCCTTTGTCTATGCAAGATGGGAAAAAGAAATACCTGTCTGATGTATTTCATGTCCCGAACATCACCAAGAACCTGGTTTCTATTGGTCAAATGGTTGAGCAGGGCTTGCAAGTCAGATTTAATCCTCATGGATGCTTTGTTGAGGATATGAAAAATAATGGTCGCTTGATAGCAAAAGGAAAGAAGAAGGGCAGGATGTTTACATTGGATGCAGACATGCCTGAAACGCATAAACGCATTGTTCATGTTAATGTACAGTGACTTAAATCAATGCAGGCCCAAAATATTGTTGCAGGATTGCCTAAATTCAAGGTTGCAGAAATGCATAAGGCATGTGAAGCCTGTCAATTTGGAAAACAGGCAAGGAAACCATTTCCTAAGCATGTTCAAGAGAGTAAGAAGCCATTGGAATTAATTCAGTCTGATGTGTGGACTACTAAAGCTACATCTATTGGAGGCTGTCACTATTTTGTCACTTTTATTGATGACTATAGCAGAAAAGTTTGGGTGTATTTTATAAAAAAGAAAAGTGAAGTGTTTGGGCACTTCAAAGCTTTTAAAGCTATGGTTGAAAAAGAAACAGGCCTGCAAATAAAATGCCTAAGGTCGGATGGAGGGGGAGAGTACCTCTCAAATGAGTTTGCAAGGTTCCTACAGGAGCATGGCATAAAGCAGCAATATTCATGTAGTCATACCCCACAGCAAAATGGACTTGCAGAAAGGAAAAAAAGGCATATTGGAGAGGTATCTCGGGCCATGCTAAATGAAAAAGACCTTCCAAATTATTATTTGGCTGAAGCAATTGCTACAATAGTTTACACAATGAATAGGACTCCACTGCAGCAATACATGGCATGATGCCAGAGGAGATGTATACTGGTAGGAAACCACATATTTCTCATTTGAAAATTTTTGGCTGCATTGCCTATGTTCATGTGCCAGATGAGTTAAGGTCCAAGTTGGATCCAAAAGGTGAGAAGTGCATTTTTATTGGTTATTCTCTGCTGTAGAATGGGTATAGATGCTATAACCCTTCTACTTGTAAGTTTATAGTGAGCAGAGATGTTGTTTTTGATGAGATGAGCAGCTGGTATAAACTCTTAAATGTGATGATTGATGTAGATGCACAAAATGGTAATGCTGCACAGAATTCACAGCAGCAATCACAAAATATTAGTGGACCTATAGTGTCCTCTAGCAATGGTTCACATACTTCGCCATGGATAGGCAGATTGAGATCACGAGAATCTCCTCAAAGCAATGCAGATAGTGGTATGCAGGTATCACGAAAAGGAAAAGAGAAGGTAGATCAGCCCATGTTTGATGTGAATGCAGGTCACTCTTATGTGGATGGTGAATCAAGTGGCTCAGAGCAGAGCATTGATGATGAGTTGGGTATTCCTTCTATTGTTACACCTAGAGTAAGGAAGACCAGGGATGTTTTGAGAGCACCTGGAAGTGAGCCTATTTTGCACAGGTCTACCAAAGCTAGATATCCTGTGGATAGGCTGAAATATGATGGATTTACAGCCATTCACTATGCCTATATGGTCAAAGTGATACAGGAACTAGAACCTGCTTCTTTTGAGCAAGCCATGGGAAAAGAAAAATGGGAGAAAGCCATGGATGAAGAAATGGATGCCTTGGAAGCAAATGCTACATGAGAATTGGTGCCTTTGCCTAAAGACAAGAATGCAATTAGCTGTAAGTGGGTTTATAAGGTCAAGCACAATGTAGATGGTACTGTGAACAGATACAAGGCAAGATTAGTTGTTAAGGGGTATGCATAGACATATGGCATTGATTATGAAGAAACATTCAGTCCAGTTGCAAGGATGGCAACCGTAAGAGCAATCATTGCTATGGCTGCATCAAAGGGATGGTCTTTACATCAGATGGATGTAAAGAATGTCTTCTTGCATGGTGATTTGCAAGAAGAGCTCTTTATGGAGCAGCCACCAGGTTATATTCATGTTGTTCATCCTGAGTTTGTTTGCAGGTTGAAGAAAGCCTTGTATGGCTTGAAGCAAGCACCTAGAGCATGGTCTAACAAGATAGGATAGTATCTTGTCACTATTGGCTTTCAGATTTCCAAGGCAGATTTCTCACTTTATCTATGATTTGATCATCACATTTGATCATCACAGGTGAAAGTGATGAAGATATCCTTCACGTGAAAATGCTATTGAAGCAAAAGTTTGAGATGAAGGATTGGGGAGAGCTGCATTATTTCTTGGGCATTGAGGTGATTAGATCACCAAGTGGGATACAGCTCTTGCAGAGGCAGTATGGACTGGACATGCTATCCAAATATGGGATGACAAGCTGTAAGCCTATTTCAGTTCCTTTGGAGTAGAATGTGAAGCTGAGCGCAGATGCAAGTGAGCTTCTGGAAGACCCTACTATGTACAGACACATAGTAGGAAGTTTGATTTATTTGACTATTACCAGGCCAGATTTGAGCTATGCTATTGGATTGGTAAGTCAGTTTATACAATCTCCAAGGAAACTGCATTTGGATGCGGCTAGACGCATACTTAGGTATGTGAAGCCCACATTGTAGTATGGACTATTTTATGAGGTTGGGGTTCAAATATAGTTGCATGGATACACTGATGCTGATTGGGCTGGTAGTATTTCTGATAGACGATCTACCAGTGGATATGTGTTCTCTTTTAGGAGTGCTGCAGTCACTTGGAGCAGCAAGAAATAGCCTACAGTTGCCTTGTCGAGCACAGAGGCTGAGTACAGAGGTGCAGCAATGGCTGCATGTGAGGTAGCTTGGTTGCATAAGCTACTCTATGATATGCATCAATCTATAGATGGGCCAGTTGTCATTTATTGTGACAACATGAGCAGTATACACTTGGCAAATACCCTAGTCTATCATGCTAGAACAAAGCACATTGAGATACATTATCACTATGTGCAGGAGAAGGTTTTACTAGGTCTTATTGATCTAGTTTATGTCAACACAGAGGATCAGCTAGTTGACATATTCACAAAGGCATTGGGTGCAGAGAAGCTGTGCAAGTTCAGAGACCTGCTTGGTGTGTAGGAATTGGGATTGAGCTTGAGGGGGAGTGTTGAGATATCGAGCTCCACTCGTGATATGCCAAGGTGACCGTTGTGCATTTATGTCACCGACTTGTTAGCTGCAGATGTGGTTGGTACACCGCCCATGAATAATAGCTAGATGGCAGCTATCCTTCTCGGGGGGGTCACTATGTATAAACCCTCTATATCACGTGCGTTTAAGGCCTATATTTAAAGTCCCTTATCTGTAAAAAATTTCATTAATAAAATGTACCCCTTTTTTATACAAATCTGTAAATTTTTTCCAAAACTATTTTAAATAGTCCCTTATGTATATTTATTTCTGTAAATTTTAGAAATAAAAAAAATCCTTCTGTTGAACTCACGTGATAGGGTTACATATGATGAGTGACCCCCCCGAGCTATCCTTATCTACTCTATTTTGTGGCTCAGTTAGTATGCCACCTTAGTTAGCTGAGTTTGGTTTGAGATTCACATATAGGGTTCTTCTATTTCTTTGTACTTGAGTTCTTTTGGCTTTCACAACTAAGAAGAGGAAAATTGTTTTCAGCGTCCACCTTTGTGCGTATTCCCCCATTGTGTATGTGAGAAAGCCGCAAGTGAGACTCCTCCCCTCTCTCTCACTATCTTCACACAAAGAATGTCACCCTTTTAATTACCTCCAATGCAGCAAGTAGCTTGATCACTGCACAATGAGTAGAAGTGAAATCAAAGTCCTCCTAGTATATCATCAGTTCTTCACCTTGAATCATCCACGGTGTATCATCCCACCCGTCGTCTCCTTGAGCAATGCACTGTACAATCAGTTGTTGAAGATTGACATGAAGATCAAGAAAGAGATCTCGCCCATTGGTAGACATAAGGCGCGGAGGACCAGGCACCAAATC
This sequence comes from Dipteris shenzhenensis, assembly GCF_047967505.1. NCBI lineage: Eukaryota > Viridiplantae > Streptophyta > Polypodiopsida > Gleicheniales > Dipteridaceae > Dipteris > Dipteris shenzhenensis. The sequence continues at coordinate 15,916,369 of NC_141602.1, read as the reverse complement.
CTTAAACTCGTTGAGAAGTGACATAAATATCCACCCTCCTTGTGTGGCGTGCATCTGTGAAGTGAACTTGAAAAAGTTTAGAATCTGCGATCAAGTAGGAGATATGAGTAGAGCACATGAAGTGAAGTACTTTTGCTTTTTACATGTGAAAACTCCCTACGGTTAGAGAGTTACAGTTCATGGGATTTCAATATATAAGCAATATCAGTACATTTTCATCACTTCTTATCTGCTGGCCCAATGATAAGTCTCCCTTTTGTGAAGGGGGAGGTCTTGGGTTCAAGTCCCACTCTTTAATAAAAAGAGAGGAGAGGAGAAGGAGAAGAGAAAAAGAAAGAGAAAGAGAAGAGAGGGGGGCGCAGGATCTACAGTTTCACAAAAGCCCAAAAAAATTGTTTGTGACCAGAAGACGCAAGAGCCTAGAAAACTATCGTGATCCTGACCGCGATGCACGTGGGTGTACATAGTAGACGCACGAATGCGCATGCAAGAACTCAAAGGGAGCACGGATGTTTTGCAGAAGCAAGGAGGTTTTGCAACCATAGAGACAGGGACGGCACATTGTTTGGAGGTCTAAAAGTAGACAACTGCACATGGAAGAGGCCACAGAGCTGCACCCAGTTGTAGGAGTAACAGATTTTACACCACTAGCTGTGGAGATTTTGATCCCAATAGCCACACCATTTCTATTAGCTAGAAAAGAAATCAAGACAAGAGGCTAGAGGATAGGTATGGCGACGCTTGAGGGCCATAGAGGAATAGGGAACGTGAGGGGAGGCGCATTAATATGGGTGGGGAAAAGGGATTAAGAGGGGAGGGAAAGAAGAGGGAGACTATGGCACAAGGGGAGAGGGAGTGGGGAAAGACGAGTATGTACATGGAATGTAGAGATGGAGACATCAAGGGAAGAGGGTCATGCTTTATTTGAAAAGAAGGATGAGGGGGAAATATCAAAGTACTAGCTGGGTGGCTTTACAAGAATGAGTGTGTCTCATCAAGGAATAGCCCCCTCCTTTTATAATCGAGAGAGGAGGTCTCTCCCAATAAATGCATCCTCCCAGATGCATGGTGTGTGTGGAAGAGTCTCCCATGTGGGCTAGGCGATTACGCACTCTCAATTGTGTGCGATAACGCTTGGCCACATTTTTTCACATATATCAACTCCCATATCTCAAGTCCATGATACTTCCTTGGTCTCTTCCCAATTTTATAATACGTTCGAACATCTAGGAGGACAAGTGGAGGGTTGGCACAAGGAATCTTGCCACTTCATCCTACTTTCCCCATTATTTAACTTGCACTCTTGGACCTTCTATACCTCCCCCACATGGGCCTATCCTACATCGAGGGAATAACCTAATATAATATCCATCTCCACCTATTTTATATTACTTCTCCCATAGACTTTGGGCCATATCTCACTAAATATAGGCATGGGACTACCTAGGTGGAGGGGTGGCACATGGAGGAGCCATGCCACCTTAACATTTTATAATATTACTACCATGGATTATGTATAACGCACCTTATGGGTCCTCTTACATGGAAGGGTGGCACATGGTCATGCCCTGCCACCTCAACCCCGGGCCCTATGCACTCCATATTTTATTATACTATTGCCACACATACAAGCACACACTCATATTTATGCCTTTCTACTTTGGTCAAATTTATCCATAATAGCGATCATGCTTGGGAGAAGTCATGTGTATTTTTCATAGATGAATTGCAAGACCTTGCAATGTCACAGATAGTTGAACTTGTGCGGTTTATCATAGAAGGTCCTATGGCAGATAAGAAAAGATCAATGTTGGTCGTGTTCGTGAGACAGAATCACAAAGGAATGCCTTGTATGCGAGTTTGACATTTGCATTTGGGTATTTACTTTCAAAAATATACCATGGTAGAGTCCTACGCAATCATATGACTGTCTTGGAAGACACTGCCATTCAAGTCGCCTTTCTTGATGTGCTTCTTATCTAGGGGTGGTGGCAATCTAATCAAATTTCCTTTAAGGACTCTTGAGCTTCATTACTTTGAGGACAATATGGATTACAGAAAGCCGATGGATCGTGATGTGATACTAGAGATGACAAAGAATTTACTGAATGATGGGTGGGAAGTAGCATTGTATCGAATGGGTTTTGCTGCTAAGAAATTGCTACGCCAAGGTAGAAATGTAAATGTCATTGATACCCCCCATCAGATTGAGTTCTTTGACACATATTACACTTGCACTACCTTCTTTGAAGAGGAAAATGTCAAAGAAGAGGGTAGTGAGGAAAATGTCGAAACTTCATGTGCGCAATGATGAAGGGAGAATGTGTTACTTGTATAAGAGATTAGCATACAAGTCTTACCAATAGCACTAGCTCTAATCATGACACACTTCATGAATCTAGTGATGTGTAGAATTCCAACCCTTATCCTCAAGCATAACAAACCTCTCTCTCTCTCTCTCTCTCTCTCTCTCTCTCTCTCTTTGTGTGTGTCTCTCTCAATGGGTCTTCACCTTCTCCTCTTGGCCTAGGTGGTAAATTAAAAATCCATGACATAAAAAATGCCCATTAATTGAAACCTGAATGGCATACAAATATGAAAAGCCTATCTATTCAAAATTGAAGGTTGACAGCCTTTACATCACTTGGAGTGCCCTATAACCAAAATTGAGTGAGCCAAGTGCCTATGGTGTCCAGAAGGGGTCTTGAAACTTGAAATTTTAATCTTGAAACTAAAGACATTTTAAGATCCTATTTTGAGACCCAGTAGAGAGGGTCTCTACCCCGCCATACATGGGTCATGCTACTCGTAGTTCTAACAGAAGTAGAACCATGCAAACATTCCAAGTTCACTTGCCAAGTTTCTGTCTAAGTGGTATTTCTAAATCTTAGATTTACAAACATGAGCTTACATATTGTCTATGTCTCAACCTCATTCTCTTTTACAATACGAGAATGTGTGTTATCTTGTGGTGGCCCTCATTTTTCCTTTGTATTTGGTCAACATGACTTTTTTGAAATTAAGGTCTTGTGTTAGTCCTTAACCTATTATATGTTGTTAATAGGCATTATGGTTGCTTTCTTTAGTATACATCAACAACTCTTCCTTTTATTAAAGGAGGCCAGTGTTATTCAGCAAAGTAGTTGTTAATGTGCATGCTTTTCCTTGGTAGTACCTCAACTACTCTTCCTTTCATTAAAGAAGGGCCAGAAAAGTAGTTGTTAATGTGCATGCTTTTCCTTGGTACTACCTCAACTACTCTTCCTTTCATTAAAGAAGGGCCAAAAGTAGTTGTTAATGTGCATGCTTTTCCTTGGTACTACCTCAACTACTCTTCCTTTCATTAAAGAAGGGTCAGTGTGCTCTTGCCATCTTGTAGTGATCCTATGTGAAAATGAGTAAAAGTCAAAGCATTATTGTGGAAAAGATTCCTCTCTTTTTAGACTTAGCTAAACATAAAGTTTGATCATGTATCACATTCATGACTATTTGTACTTCACAAACGAGAAACTCATCACTTATGTCACTTTAAAGGTGGAACTCACTACTTGTGTCACGTTAAAAGCTCCTACCTAGTGTGGAATGTAAAGCTCCTACCTAGTGTCAACCTTTCCAAGACTGTTGAAAGTGAACTTTGCCATTGGAGATAGAGAAAGTCTAAACCATAACATTAAATGAATTTGTAGAAGATGATTTAAATTTTACAAAGTTAAAAAAATAACAAACAAAAAGTTGCGACTTCATAACGTGACTGAGCTCGATCACTCAGTCTTCAAGTTTGTAGAGGTTGCTTCTCTCTCGTTTTCTGTTCTGCGACCATGGCCTCGCGCAGTCCGTACTTGCCTCTCCTCCTGTTGCTCCTTCTTTCAGCTTCCGGTAGGTCGAGCTCCACGCTTGTCCTTCCTGTCTGTCCGCTGATTGCCTTAGAACTAGCTCTTCGTCTCTGCCTGTCCATCTATTTTCTGATCCGTTTTATATGTATGTTTTGCTCCTTTGTGTCTCTCCATTATGACTAATTTCAGTACCTGATCCTTCGAATCGTCTGTGGTTTGGTTTTGCTTTTACTCTTGATCAGGTACCCCTTGCCCCGAGCTCTGCGTGTTGAATGTTGCTTACAGCACTTGCACATCCACAGGCTCGCAACACTTGGATGGAGCATGCGGCAATTGCTGCTTTCTGCGCCAAAGCCTATCCGAATGCCTCAGGTTGCGAGTTCCATTATACGGATGGGAGGACCTCTGCGTGTTATTTTTAGCTATGTGCCTGGGAGTACTTCTAGGTTGTAACTCCTTGAACTTTATTACAAATAAGGTTATCTCCTCTTTGGACATAAATAATGGCTTCAGCCGATAATTCATATTTAGAGTTGGACACCTGGATTCGAGAAATATGGGGAAACAATGATAAAGAGAGCTGGCGTGGCTTTCATATAGGTTAGCAAAAAAATTATTGCTGAACGATTTTATGAAGATTTACTATAGGATTTATAATTCGAAAATAGTCATGAAAAATGAAGTTGGTACAATGTTGGCGCGGGCATTCACTGCATCTACTCATGGAGTAGATGTGGATTGGGATGACTTTGCCTGACATAGAGATGTGAATCTGCACTTGGCTAGCTTAGACAGCACATGTATCAAGCACAAACGTGATGTAGGCACGTCTACAGCAAAACAAGAGCTTGTACATTTACAAGATCAATGGAAGTTCAACGTGGAGCAAGAAGGTGTATTGCATGAGTGGAAGGGTATAGTATCAAAGGAGAATGCAAGATTGCATGCAGATTTTAAGGCTGTTGCTACAACTGCGGGCGAAGCCCTCACAAAAGTTGAATCAATTGTACATACACTTAGTTGGATGCGTAGTAAAGTAGACAATTTATGACATGGTAGTGTACTATAGGACGAGTTCTTAAAGGATGTAGTTGAGTTTAGTACTTAGTAGTATTAGTAGTATTTAGTACTACATAGCAGTACTTAGCAATATTAGTAGTATTTAGCACTATTAGTAGCACTTAGCACTTAGTACTATTTAGTACCAATCACATCTGGACTCCAACATAACCAATGGAAATATGGCCTTTGAGGGGTCCCCTTTAGGAACAAGGGCTGTGTTGGAATATGCCCCTTGTCCCTAAAGGGGACCCCTCAAGGGCCATATTTCCTTCAAGTTTAAATACTACTTTTTTTTTTAAAATTGTTTAGCTTTAAATAATATATTTGCCTTTTGAAATTAGTTTCAAATAATTGTTATTTTCCTTACACAAATAGGTAAGACACTGAAATACCATGTCCAAAAAAGTTGAAGATTGGTACAAAGCAAGCTGAAGCTATTGAAAATGAGAAATGCGAAACTCCTAACATTTAAAATGTGTTCATAGACACCAAGAAAGAACAACAGGTAGAGGAGCATGCCTCATGTGAAAAAGAAGACAATGAACAACTATTCGATGGAAGTCAGTTGGAAGATGACAAGTCCTTGGAGGATGTTGGGGATCAGGAATATGACGAGGATGAAATGTTAAGGGTATTTATTTTTATAAGTTCGTGTTTTATCTATTTTATTTATTCTTGTTTTATAGATTGCATCTATTTGTGTATTATATATTGTTCAGCAGATGAAAGTTTGCTAGTTAAGGAAGCTCTTATTAAGATGAAGCACTACATACAACACAAGAAGAAATTTGTTGTGCGGTCATTTTACAGAAGCAAGAATGCACTACAAGGCACATGTCCTTTTTCAACGGAAATAGCAACCTTTTTTACACTAAAAAGTTTTTTTTTTAATGGACACAAAGGTCGATATTTACATCACTATTAGCATCGAAAAATAACGGTCGCTACATAAGCATCGCTATATAACGACACTAATAAACATCACTATATAGCAACGCTGATAAACATCACTATATAGTGACACTGGTAAATGTCGCTATATAGCGATGATTAACAGAAGCTTAAAAAAACATTAGTGGGGCTAAACAGGGCCACATCAAGCCCTGTCTTGCCACACTGATGTTTTTTTTAAGTAATTACAAAAGAATGTTTTTTGTTTCAAAATTTCCCTTGTGAAAAGGGTGATACAAAATCGCTCAAACGAGCCAAGCGACAGAAGCAGATATATGTCGAAGATGTACAACATTGTTTATTACAAAATTACCCTTTCGAAAAGGGTGATACAAAATCGCTTAAACGAGCCGACATACAAAAGCATATACATGGCAAAGTATGTGCAAACTACTACTAATACTACTCATTCGAATCGTCATCCTCGTCCTCATCCTTGTCGTGCTGGCTTGATCCCTAGCCCTCGTGAGCTGCACTTGATCCCTGGCCCTCGTCGAAGACATGTAAGCCTAATCCCTCATCATCACTGCTTACCTCTGCTGATGGGGCGTTCGAGCTTCGATTCTAAGAGTGAAACCTTTTTAATTGGAAATTAGATTGGAACTTAAAGAATAAAATAGTTTAAAAAGTGAGATTACAACTAGGAGTAGACTTATACCATACGAGCAGCCACCTCAGCCCAATCGACCATCGCTCCGAGCACCTCCTGCTCAATAAACCACGGCTTTGTTCCTACATGAAACTCGTGTCTCGTCTCTGTGTTTGTAGAAAGGCAACCCATCGCAGGCCCAATTTACGAGGTTTAGATAAAGTATATGCAATATGTAGTAAAACAAATAGAACAATATATTAAATGAGAAGAAGTAGACTTACCACGGTTGCCTCAAACACCAACTGTTCACTTGCACCAAAGTACGAAGTACCTACGGAGTCTAGCTGTCTCTTTGCAGCCCTCCTCTAACCCTCGAACAGTTTGGGATGGTCCATGAACTAGTCCCTGTACTGCTTCTTCAAAAACTTCCAGTCAGCTTTGTCTGCCTAGCTGGGTTTAGCATATGCATAAGAGAAGGAAGAGGGAAAAAGAGCATGAGCATAAGAGAAAAAGGAAGAAAGCATATGCTTATGCTTATGCATGAGCATATGAGCCTAAGAGAAAAAGAGAGAAAGCATATGCTTGTACTCATGCATAAGCATATGAGCATATGCTCATACATAAGCATAAGCATAGGCATAGGCATAGGCATATGCTTATGAAAAGAAGAGAAAAAGAGAGGGAAAAAGAAGAGAAGGAAAGGAGAAGGAGACATATGCTCATGCATAAGCATAAGCATAAGAGAAGAAAAAACATATGCATAAGAGATTGAAAGAGGGAAAAAAGAAGAGGGGGAAAAAGCATAAGAGAAGGAAAAACATATGCATAAGAGAAAAAGAGAGAAAGCATATGTTTGAAAGAGAGGAAAAGAGATTGAAAGAGGGGAAGAAGAAGAGGGGAAAAGAAGAGAAGGAAGAGGGGAAAAGAGATTAAAAGAGGGAAAAAAGAAGAGAGGAAAAGAGCATAAGTATAAGAGAAGGAAGAGGGGAAAAGAGATTAATAGAGGGGGAAAAAAAAGAGAAGGAAGAGGGAAAAAGAGATTGAAAGAGAGGAAAAAGGAGAGAGGAAAAGAGCATAAGCATAAGAGAAGGAAGAGGGAAAAAGAGCATAAGCATAAAAGAAAAAGAAAGAAAGCATATGCTTATGCTTATGCTTATGCGTGAGCATATGAGCATAAGAGAAAAAGAGAGAAAGCATAAGCATAGGAAAATGCATATGCTTATGAAAAGAGGAAAAAAGAGAGTGGAAAATAGAGAAGGAAGAGGGGAAAAGAGATTCAAAGAGGGGGAAAAGAAGAGGGGAAAAGAGCATAAGCATAAAAGAAGGAAAAGCATATGCATAAGAGAAAAGATAGAAAGCATATGCTTACGCTTATGCATGAGCATATGAGGGAAAGAGGGGGGAAAGAGGGAGGAAAAGAGGAAAAGAGGGGAAGAAGAGGGAATAAGAGAAGAGAGGAAAAGAGAGGGTTCCTACGCCCATCACTCCCAGCTAGCGCTTACTGTGTTAGCTGCAGGCCAATGCAAATAACGGAAATAACAAAAGGGAAAAAGAGGAAGCACTTTCTTACTGGAAAAGTCCTAAACCATGTTTCGTGGACTAGCCCTACAAAAAAGAGGAAACATACCATTTTTTCAGATAACTAGTTAGAGAAAGAAGGGGTTTGGAGAAGCAACTTTTCAAAGGGATTGGATGAGTTTGGAGAAGCCTACAAACAAGGAGAAAGAGGAGGAAGAGAAATACCAAAAAGAGAAGAGGTGAGTCTTCTTTCTTTTACCAAATCTCGTTTTTTGTCCTTAACCTCTGAAAATCAAGCATGAAAATTAGCACATAGCTTTAGCAATACAAGGAGAAACATGCTTCAATACTCACAAAATGAAATCTCACAAAAAATGAACCTACATTGCTAAAAGAGACACACCTTCTTGAAAAAACTTCCTTTCACACAAGCAGAGAGGGAGAAGGGTAGAGAGGGAGCACAAGTGTTGGGAGAGGGGATGGGTAGGGGTGAGAAGTGGGGAATAGAGAGGAGGCAAGCAAGGTTGTCGAATATAAGATGTGAGGAGAGATTTTTGCTAGAGATGTGCAAGACGGCGTCACACGAGGTTTCAGGTTTTAGTCTCCAGCATTGCTATATAGCGACGTTTATATCTGAAAAGCATCGCTATATAGCGATGGAACAGGGCAAAGTGTCACTATATAGCGACGGTTTAGGGAACTTTCTGTTAGAAGAGAGGAAAGGAGCTCATGGGTGGCTATTTTTTGGATCTAAACAAATTTCCTTGCAGCTTTTGTTGTGATTTTGGAAATGTGCAGATGGAAGGGATGAGTAGAAGCTCATTAGATGATGCGCCAATGCTCAGGAGCATAGAGTGGCTTATGGAGAGGTTGTATTGTCATTGCACTCATTGCAAGCGAGAAGTACGACATCAACGTCGTATTGTCATGCGCCACTTGCGGATGTATGGGGAGCCGCTTGAACCAATACCCACCATCGGTGTTGCACGTGGTGATGGATCATCGATAAGTCAATGCTATTTGAGTTTGTGATTAATATTGGATACCATTAAGACACAAAACCTTGAGACAATATCTCATATTTACACGAAATCTTAATACAAGATGAGGAGGGTGGTGAAGGTGCGCATATACCTTCACACTTTGAGTAAGACTCTAGTCTCCTAGATGTGCCAGATGATGATGATGGTATGGTGGACATGATGGATTCTATTTTTAGGGGCACTACATCACATGTACACGTGATGTCAGAGTCTGAGGTCAATATGCAAGAGTTGCAATCAACACAGTTGTATGAGGGTGTTAGGATGTCTAAACTATGGGCTTGTCTCTCAATCTTAAATCTGCAAGCAAAGTATGGCTGGTCAAATACAACTGTCTGAGCCTTAATGAGGTTAGCTCCCACATTAATTTAACTCATTATTTGGATATTGTTTATTTTGAGAATCATCATTATTCGAAGCCTATGTATGTTTGAATTGTGATAGGTTGCTCCAAAAGATGTTGCTTGCACCAAATACCATGCCCGCATTAAGAGATGAAGCGAAGAAGATGCTAACAATGATGGGTATGGATTATGATACCATCCATGCTTGCTGTAATGACTGTATTCTCTTTTGTCGTGAGCATGGAGATTTGGCTAGTTGTCCGAAGTGTGGGGAACAATGATATAGAGATGACTTTCAGGGTGAGCAGATATCGGTAAAGGTCTTGAGACACTTTCCCATCATTGCAATAATACAACACATGTTTTGATGCAAATCCATAGTGGAGTTGATGACTTGGCATGCATCTCATCAGTCCACTAATGACACATTCAAGATTCCTACAAATTGTGTAGCTTGGAAGCGCATAGACAATTAGTGGCTGGACTTTGTGAGGGAGCCATGAAACTTACACCTTGGGCTCACCATGGACGGAGTGAATCTTTTCGGGTTACGCTCGACATCTTGGTCGACATGGCCCATAGTCTTGGTCAATTACAATATCCCACCATGGCCAACAATAAAGAAGGGACACCTCATGCTTGCACTACTTGTGCCAGGGAAGTACAAGGCCAAAAATATGGACATGCACATGGCACCTTTAATAGAGGAATTAAAGCTCTTATGGAGAGGAGTGCGGGTCTTTGATACTTCTAGAGCTCCTAAACATACCAATGATATTTTGGTCAGTGGTATCTTGATGTGGACCATGCATGACTACCCAAGATATGGATGCATAGGTACGTGGTTGTGTCTTCACATGTATAATATAGGATTATATTTGATTGATCCTAGCAAATGCCCAACCCTTACTATTGCACCAGCCCTATTTTGACGCTTGATGTACAATGACAGAGGCCCTATTCCAATGCTTAAGCACTGATGTTTAGCATGCGCGGGGTGCTAATTGTCAATAATCAAAGCAGGATTCATTAAGTGTCACTATATAGCGACTTTAAACAAGTGTCTCTATATGGTGACGTTTAAAGAGCATCGCTATATAGCGACACTTATTAGACTTGTGAATGGTCGTTATATAGTGACATTGAGATAGTTTCCTATAGTGATGTTTTACCGAGAGTGTTTTTTCCCATACCAACCTTAAAAGATAGCCTTCTCCAATGACAAAATTTTTTTCCTTTTCATACATGTTTGATCCTTTGAGAGAATAAAAGTACAAGAGCATGCACATCAAGTTTGAAGCTCATATATTCATGTCCAAGTTTGAGCTTAAACGTCGATGCTTAAGCGTCGGAATAGGGCCTCCTTTTGATTGATTATTACTAAGTCATATTTGATTGATCCTAGCAAATGCCCAATCCCAAATGTTAGGACCAGATCGTCTATGAAATGACATTGTATGGTTCATGAAGGATCGGGGAGATTTTGCCTGATTTTCTTGAAGAAGTAACCTTGAGTTGGCATGAGGCCTTGCCGGACTCTACCAAGGAGGATTGGGACCAAGTGGTGGCTGCAATGAAGTAGAGATTTGGGGCAATGGAGTCGCCAAATGCTTTGATGTTGCAGTTGGACCGGTTTTATCAAGGAGAGGGTGAGATGGTCTCTGCGTTGGCAATCCCATATGAAACTTTATGGACAAAGTATGAAAGGGCAGCTTTGCGAACTATGGCATTTGCATCACCAGTCCCCCAAAGTCTCGTAGGGATGGAGCACTTAAAGATGAGAAAATTTTTTATGGCTTTGGAGCCTCGTCTTCTCTCAAAAGTAATGAGTAAAGATCCAACAACATACGTGGAGCCACTTTGCATTGCGACCAAGAAAGAAGCTTCTCTAAAGATCGAATCCTCTTTCCTGTCTTCAACAACTTCAACTTCTAAGGTGGAGGTAATGGGCACTCCTCATGTACCAAAGTCCTCTGAGTTAGATCATAATATCTCCCAATTGATGGCAGAGTTTGCTGAGTTGAAATTGCATTTGGTTAATGCATGACAACCTAGAGCACCAAAGAGTGAAGATAGGCTTCTAGATAAGAGTGGGGTCACTTGCTATGAATGTAATGAAAAAGGTCACTATCGCCCCGAGTGTCCTAGATTCAAAAAGAAAGAAGAAAAACAAGTATCCTTGCTAGAAGCTTCTTCAAGGGATGAGGAAAGAGAGGTAATGATGGCTAAACGGGGTGTGGTAAAGCAAAAGAAGAAGAAGAAAGCAAGGAAGAATTAGATGAGAAACATCAAGAAGAGGAATGCCGTATTAAGAAAAAGAGGGCATCTAGAAGGAGAATTAGCCAGTCAGACTTTCCTTTAGGACAAGGCATTGGAAGCTATGGCTTGTTTTCTAACCTTAAAGAAAAGGAAGCTCATATCACCTTTGGTCAATTACTTGTTTTGTCTCCAAAACTATGGAAAAAAGGGGAAAGCTAGCAAGCACAAGAGTGTCAAAGAAGAAAAAGAAGAAAAGTGCCATTCCTATTCTTTAAAAGGTAGATATAGATGTTGGTGATGATGTATCTGTGGCCAATGTGATCATTGATGGTCAAGTGATTTCTAATGTGTGCAGTCATGGAGGTGCATCGATTAATATCATGAGTGAGAAGACCATGATAGATGCTGATTTAAAATACCCCAGGACTACCTCTCCTTATCGCATCAAATTGGCTTTGACAACACTAGGGTAAAGACCTTGGGAGTTGTGAAGAATCTAGAAGTGGATGTATGTAGAATTTATGTGCCGACTACTTTTTAGGTGATCCCTACCAAGCCAGATGCACGTGCCTATCCATTAATTTTGGGAAGGCCTTGGCTACACAAGTTGAAGGCTATTCAAAAGTGGGATACTGGAGAATTGATTTTGCAGGGAAATGATAAGAAGGTGCACTACAACATCAGAAGTCACAAAAAGGAAGTTGTCAAGGAGGAGTCTTCAACATCAGAGAGTTTGAACTCTAACTGAACCGATGAAGAAGAAGAGACAGGGTGAAGCTCCAAGGAGTCTAGCTCAGAGGGTGAAGTGGAAGGAGTGGCCTTTGGTCTTTGTCTTGGTGCTGATCGGGATGAGTCAAGAGGGAACAAGGTGGTGGTACAAGAAGATCTTGTAGAGACACTTCATGTGGAGGATGTGGAGTACACTAAACGATGCCAACACAATGAAGAGCTTCTTGGTGATTCTCTATCAGGTAGTGAGAAGCTCCAATACTTGGATATGTTAGATGATTTTCCATGTCTCTTTGCAACAAGCTATTCACAGGTTCGACCAATCTCTCTTGTGGAGCACAAGATTGAGTTGAAGCCAGAAAGCAAGCCAGTTGTGCAACGCTTAAGGCGATTGGGGGTGATCCAAGTTGAGGCATAAAGAAAGAGGTAACACAACTACTTGAGGCGGGATTCATCTTTCCTATTGATGATTCAGAATGGATGTCTCCTATAGTTCCTGTTGTTCTCACACAAAAGAAATGAAATAAGTGGTGAGTTTGTGTGGACTTACAAAACCACAAACAAGCTAGCTATTGGGTTTACACCATTCCAACTAGTGTATGGAATAGAAGCCATTTTGCCCATTGAATTGGAGATACATGGTCTTCGTACTGCTGTTGCAAGAAAAGAAGGACAGGAGGATGCCTATGCTCAACGCTTGGTATAGCTAGAAGCCTTGGATGAATGCAGATTACAGGCCTTACAAAACTTGGAAGCTTCTCAAAAAAGGCGTAATGCCCATTTTGACACCAAATTATGCAAGAAGAAAGATATTGCAGAAGGATATTTGGTCATGAGATTTAATAGTTATCTAGACAAGTGGCTAGACAAAAAGTTTATCGGCTAATGGGAGGGACCATATCAAGTCAAAAAGAAGTTCACAAATGGAACCTATCAGCTTGAGGATGTTGATGGCATGGTGATATTGTCAAAGTGAGGGATCAAGGGGGATCAAAACACCACAAGAGAGACATAGGATAGCAAACACTCAATCTATTGCAAAACGTGTGTACTCAACAATACATGATAGGCTTCTTATATAGAGAGAGCCTTTAGAATAGTCAAACCATGTGGGATCCTCTCATCCACATCTCTCCTTGTGGATATCCTCAATCCACATCTTCACATCTTGTAGTCCACCTCCTAGGGTGGCTACTTTAATTCTTTCCTATACCATACCTTAGCCCTTTAATCTATGTGCTCATGGCACCACAACTCTCAACACCTCCCCTTGGTGCCATGATCCTTTGGCTACTGCAAGGTGGTCAGATGTGAGTTACATTCCATCACCTCCCCTTAGTGCATGCATTGCTACTTAAGGTGGTAAAGTGTGGTTTACATGTCAATACCTCCCCTGGGTGCTTTCATAGCTACTCTCAGGTGGTCAGGTTTGATTACAAACATATAGGCAAGGTTGGCAAGGGTTTTGGTTTCTCAATACATTCCATTGATGTCACCTTTTGGCTCATGGCTTGATGATGACTCCACGTAGTTGACTTGTTGGTGCTTCAATCTGCAATCTTCTTCCTTGTGTCCCAGCTTCTTGCAATGGTGACACTTTGGTTTGTTCTTCAATCTGTAGTCACTTTGATAGTGACCCATCCTTCCGCAATGGTAGCAGATGCTACAAATTGCTATGGCATGTGTGGCAACAGTGCTCGATCAGAGGCTGAAGATGGTGTAGTAGATGTTGCTTAAGGGTTGATAGTGGAGGCACATGGAATCTCATAAGCTTGTAGAACACTCACTAATCTACCTAGGTTTGTGGAGCACCTAAGCTCTGATACCATGTCAAAGTGAGGGATCAAGGGGGATCAAAACACCACAAGAGAGACATAGGATAGCAAACACTCAATCTATTGCAAAACGTGTGTACTCAACAATACATGATAGGCTTCTTATATAGAGAGAGCCTTTAGAATAGTCAAACCATGTGGGATCCTCTCATCCACATCTCTCCTTGTGGATATCCTCAATCCACATCTTCACATCTTGTAGTCCACATCCTAGGGTGGCTACTTTAATTCTTTCCTATACCATACCTTAGCCCTTTAATCTATGTGCTCATGGCACCACAACTCTCAACAGATATCCGAATGCACCAATGAGTATCACCTTAAATTCTTCTATGCTCGACCATCTTGAGGGCCAACAGACCCTCTCTATCACTAGACCCTCTCTGTCACTAGAGAGGATCTGCTAGGGGGGGAAAGATGTGACGCCAAAAATTGATATTTTTTATTTGGCATTGGTATTGTTTTTCCCTATGTTTGATAATAGTTTGAGTAGCAAGTGGTGATAGCCTAGTGGCTCTCACTTATTTCTATTTTCTAAGATATTGTATGGGATTGAGAGGATGAGTGGAATGGATCATTGTAAATACCACGTGTATGAATGATAAATACCTTGGTATGGGGTGAGATTTGTTTGTGTATGGGATATTATGTGGTTTTTAGAAAATAGGAAGTCTAGTGAGTCATATAAAGAGGTGGGCTCATGTCCATGTGTTCCAATAATATAAGAGAGGCCACATGCCAAGCATGTGGAAGGCTTGTGGAGGAGTGTGGAGTCAATAGGAATCCTTCTAGAATTCCTATGTGGAATAAGGAGGATGTGGACATATGGAAAAGAGAGGGTCCCTATTGGCTCCATGTGGGGAGACTCTTGACTTTCTCAATATTTTAAAAGTCTTGAGCATCTTTTGATGGGACACATGGCAAGAGTAGCCAAAAAAGAGATGGATGGTGACATGCAGGCTTATGTGATTGATCGAGAAAGGAATCTACAGGTAGCAATTGTAAATGGGTGAAGGAGGGTGACAAAATCTCGATAAAAGGAGCCCTTCTCTCACTTGTTCATCATCTCTTCCACCATTGTCATCCCTTGTTCATAAAAGGAGCCCTCCTCTCCCTTGTTCATCATCTTTTGATGGGACACTGGCAAGAGTAGCCAAAAAGGACATGGATGGTGACATACGGGCTTATGTGATTGATCGAGAAAGGAATCTACAAGTAGCAATTGTAAATGGGTGAAGGAGGGTGACAAAATCTCGATAAAAGGAGCCCTCCTCTCCCTTGTTCATCATCTCTTCCACCATTAGGCCTCATGTTGCTGTAGCTCTAGTCTCCTCAAGCCTCTTCG
This sequence comes from Dipteris shenzhenensis, assembly GCF_047967505.1. Lineage (NCBI taxonomy): Eukaryota > Viridiplantae > Streptophyta > Polypodiopsida > Gleicheniales > Dipteridaceae > Dipteris > Dipteris shenzhenensis. Next base: position 15,900,858 of record NC_141602.1, on the reverse strand, counting down.
ATGAGCCTTCTCTCCCTCTTGTAGATATTCTCTTATGTAGACTCTCGAGTCCATCTCTCTCTAGTTTATTCTCTCTCTATGAGTAGTCTTGGAGCTTCCGCTCCCTCTTGTATGTAGAAAACCTAGACTTCTTCTCCCTTATGTTTGTAGTATTTTGAGTTGCATTGGAGTGGAGTCTCACTCTATTGATAATGAGTGTCACTTCATGTTCTCTCTCTTGAGTGTCTCTTCCCTTTTTCCATTGTTTTCTCTTCCAAAGTGCTCAAAAGTGTTGTCTATTCGATCGCTCATTCAACATGCATGGTTTATCTATTTTCCAAGCCACAAAGGGAGCTCTTCCTTCCCTCCTATGCGACCTCTATGGGACTTGGATCGTTGATGAGGTCTTGAGCTTGCAGTTATGACCCCATCTTATTAACATCATCCATGACACACAAACGAGGTTCGAGTGCATCATCGTGAACAACATCTTCACAATCTAGGAGGTAGTGGATTTGTTCAGGGGAGGAGTTACGGCTACTATCCATCCTTCTGTTGGATTTTGAGTAGGCCTACGATGACAGGATGGAGTGGTCCTTCCTGGAGGGTACTATGCAAAGATTGGGTTTCTCACACAAATGGGTCAAAGGAGTTTCTGTGCTTTATAAGGAAGCTCTAGCCAGATGCTTATCAAAGGACACATGGGTGAGTCCTTTCCTCTCTCTCACTTAGTCCAACAGGGCTGCCCACTCGGTCCCTTTCTCTTCTTGTTCGTGGCAGAGGCTTTACTCTACTACTTCAGATCATAGTTGGTGGGCCTCACAGAATTAAGGCTTCCAATCAGACAAGAGGAGGAACTGCTTGACTATAAGTTTGTAGATGACACGGCCTTATATGTTGAGGGCACCACAGTGAGTTTGGAGAGAGACAGGGGAGCCTGAGATGGATGGGAGTCTTGATGGTATTCACTAAGATAGACCTTGAGATGGATGGGAGTCTTGATGGGATTCAATGGTGGCAGATGATCAGAGTGGTGGGACGTTTGGGGAAGAAGTGGCACATTGACCCTCCCAGTATCTTAGAGCAGAATGTCCCAAGATGGCGCCTCTAGCTGTGAGAGTGGTTTGGCCCTCTAGGGGTAGCCTTGCCAAGCAGATGGATGAGGTGCCCGTTTCCTACACCACATGTATTTGCAGGAGGCTTCAGATGGACTCTTTGAGGTGGACCCCCTCAAGGGAGTGGCATTGGGTGACCCATAAAGTACCCCGAGATGTCCGTTCCATGTTTTGGACATGTTCATTGTCTACCGAGGAAGATATCTTACTTCTTTTGGCTAGCCACACACAGAGGCTTGCCTATCGTACCATGATTAGAGCAGGTGCGAGTGGAGGAGCAGTGCCATTGTCCTATGATACCATGGTTAGAGTAGATGCGAGTGGAGCGGCAGTGCCATTGTTGCTCTGCTGGATTCTTGGAGATGATCTCGCACTCTCGAGGGAGTCATTGTGTAAACCCTATATATCACGTGCATTGAAGCCCTATATATAAAAACCCTTATCTATGATTTCTCCATTAATTAAATCCAACCTTTTCCTATTCAATCTGTTAATATTTTTCCAAAATCATTTTTTACAACACCCTTTTGTATGTGAAAATGTGAGAAAAAATTTAATTAAATATTCCATTATGTTGAACTCACGTGATAGTCACACATATGATTGAGTAACCCCCTCGAGCCCGCACTACCTTTGGAGCTGTCGTAGAGTAGCAAGGATATGGATGGGAGCCCTCATTTGAGCTTGCCGCAGATGCTCTTGGTTGGCTCATCAAGGAGGAAGAAGACAATGGGAACATCAAAGGTATACCTGGGGGATGGTGGCCTAGTTGATTTAGGGAGGACATGCATTCCAAATTGATGAGATCTCCCTAGCCTACTAGATACAGGGTCAGAGCATTCAGAGGATAGCGCTCCATGAGGCAGCCGCTCTTGATAGCCTCACTCCCCCTTTTCTTCCGGAGGATAGTGTTTGGAAGGTGTTAGCCAGTATCACTGCGTGGAACATTTGGGTGGCTCGTTGTATCTTGTGATGGGTGAGAATCCGGTTCCACCCTGGACTACTTTGGTCGCCATCTAGCAAGATATCATCTACACTCTACACTCCACCTGTGAGCATCGAGAGGCGTGCTTGATTCTACAAGGCTTCGCCTCCTGTAGGAGTTTTCTACATCTTCACCCCAGGAGGGATTCACTGCCTGTATAGTCCCCCCATCTAGCTACTGCTGTTAGCCCCTATACCAGAGATCCCCTAGGCAGTGAGCTAGGTTTCTCTAGAACAAGACAGTTTTTTCTTTCAACCTTTTTTTATTTTGTTTCCATACTTAGCACCTTTGGGGCTACTGTTTTGGATGAATTCTTTCAAGCATTAATAGAAGGTTCCTTTCTTTGATTTAAAAAGACACATGAATCACACAAAATTAACCCTTAAAACCCCCCACATCCTATAAAAGCAACAAACCCCTTCCCCCCCTCTCACTTCTTTCTCCTCACTTTTTTAAGCCACTTCCATCTCTCCTCCATCTCCAAATTCTGTTAAGCCTCCATATTTTCTGTCTGCCTCCATTTTTTGTCCTCCACCTTCCATCCACCACCACGTTTTCCATCAATTTCCCCTCTCCATCACCACTTTTTCCATCCACATTCCCCCTCCACCTCCCACTCACCATCACCACCACTCAAGGTAATTGCTCCACCTTGCCATCCCCCTTCCTGCCACCATCTCTCTACAAACTCATCTCCCTCCACCCCCCCACCCCCCCATTTCCACCAACACCACCACCCTCTCCCCCTACCTCATACTATCTCAACTACTCCCCCTTCCTCCCCCTACCCTGCACCTCTCTCTCCTCCCCCATGCCTCCCCATTTCCCACCCCACCCCTTCCACCACCACACCCCCCACTCCCCCCAACCTCCACCCTAGCTCCAATACACCCCATCTCCACCGTCAACTCCCCTCCCCCCTCTCTTCCCCCCCCCCTCCACCATGAACTCCCCCCCTTCCATCCACTATCACGTTCCTCATAGGCCACCCTAAAGGCAACCATCTAGCAATAGCACCCATCTGCCATGGAATTGTTTAGCACACCCACCTGTGGTGACAACAATTGCCCCTCAAATGCCAGCAACACTCGTCCGGCCATAAGCGGCGGCGCTCTACCTTGCCCTGCCTCGCCACCTCCTTCTAACCCCACCATCCCGCCTCACCTTCCACCTTTGGTGCCCACAGTGGCACTCCACTTGTGGCACCCTTTGCTCTCTCCTTCCAGCCCTAACACCCTCCACAGCTACCTACTCTCACAGCACTCCTCCTCTGCCTCTCCTAACTATGCCCACCCCCTCACACTCCTAACTACCCCACCCCCCCTCACCCTCCACCCGGCTGACCACTACTACCACGGTGGCAGTCGCCCCCCCAATAAAAAAACATGCACTAACCCTAATCTAACTTTCAAATTAACCCTAGTTAGTTTAACCCATGCCAAGTTATGTTAGGTTGACCTATAGTTAGTCTAGGTTAGATTAGTTTCCCTTAGGTTAGTTAATAGTAGTTAGGTCATTTAAACTACAGTTAGGATAGGATAACCTTGCTTTAGTTAGTTAGGTTAACTGGGGGTAAGTTAGGTTAACTAACTAGCAGTCAGACTAACTATGTAGTTAGGAGTCTACGTTCTCAAAACGTGTAGGATCCTTGTCATTGCAAATCCAAAACATCTCCCAACAATTTGCATGCATTTCTTCCTCACGTGCATTCTTCTTGCAGGAACATGGGGCCCAATATTGTATCAATACCATATTGTATTCTTTAGAGGAAGTGTTGGATTCAATGTCCGACTCAGCTACACCCAAACAAATTGGATATATATTGTCACTTGGCCTCACAAGAAAAAAATCACCCTTTTTTACATCTATCAGAGGTTCAAATGTATCTTTTTTGGAAGCAATATCCAAATATGCAACCAAGAGGAGGATGGGGTCTCTCTAGAATTTCAATGAATATTTGCCAAGAGCAAATCACTCCGGACATAAGCAACAAATTGGAGCCACAACCTCCTTGGCATAGACCAAAGTTGCTCAAAGAAAAGTACCTCTATGAGTACTTACAAGCTCCATCTTCCTTTCAAATGCATCCCACATTTGACGCGATACCCCGTCGCTACCGGCAATCATCATGATGTAGATAAGGTAGATGCTTCTCACAACCTTGACTGCCTCATCACCCTTGACTGCATCGCCCATCACCTACACCATCACATCATTGTCGCCATCGTGGACACCAATGCAATCACAGACACCATCACCGTCTGCATGCATATCACCATATCAATGTCTGAAGGGTCATTGTTTTTTTTTAAAGGGTCTCTGTTTTTGTCTATCACCATCGTTGAGATCTAAAGGGAGAAACAACGTCCATCGCTATCGCCATCATTGAGATCTCAAATGCCATCTCCATTTTTTTCTACAAGGCCTTCTCCACCACTGTGCCATCTACAATGCCACCGTCAAGATCTGGACTTGCGAGGCCATCATGGGCTACAAGGGCTGCAATGAGAATGTCTCCATATCAGTCACCATTTCCATCGCCAAGAAGTGACTCCATCTTGCAACCGAGGTAGGCCTCTCTCTCTCTCTCCTTCTATGTCTTTAGCCTCTCTTTCGCTCATGCTCCAACTCTCTCTCTATCTCCCTCTCTCTCTCTCATAGCTTTCTCTCACACATATTCTCTCTCTCTCTCTCTCTCTCTCTCTCTCTCTCTCTCTCTCTCTCTCTCTCTCTCTCTTTCTCCCTCCCTCCCTCCCTCTCTCTCTCGTGCTCTCTCTCTCTCTCTCTCTCTCTCTCTCTCTCTCTCAAAGTCTCTCTCTCTCTCTCTCTCTCTCTCGCTCTCTCTCTCTCTCAAAGTCTCTCTCTCTCTCTCTCTCTCTCTCTCTCTCTCTCTCTCGCTCTTTCTCAAAGTCTCTCTCTCTCTCTCTCTCTCTCTCTCTCTCTCTCTCTCTCTCTCTCTCTCTTTCTCCCTCCCTCCCTCTCTCTCTCTCTCGTGCTCGCTTTCATGCTCTCTCTCTCTCTCAAAGTCTCTCTCTCTCTCTCTCTCTCTCTCTCTCTCTCTCTCTCTCTCTCTCTCTTGCTCTCTCTCTCTCTCAAAGTCTCTCTCTCTCTCTCTCTCTCTCTCTCTCTCTCTCTCTCTCTCTCTCACTCACTCTCAAAGTCTCTCTTACTCTCCGTCTCTATCTCTCAAAATGCTAAATACAGTAATCTAAATAGTTTAAGATGTTTGTGAATTTGAATTTTCAAGAATCTACCCTAACTTTGAAAATACCCCTTAACTCTAATTTGAAATATCATATTGAGTTGGTTTTTACAACCAATCTTGGTAGAGGTTTGAAAGTAAAGGTACATGAGTAGCCTATGTAATTTTACAATATTATGAAATACTGTTCATTTCTTACTTCGCATCATTTGTAGAATAAAAACATTGAAACCAATAAATGGAAATATAATAAATTGGTTTAAAGTTTTACAATTTCAAGAGATGAAGACCTCAATCAAAAACTGGTCTTGGCCTTCAACCTCCTTGATCAGTTTTAAAACCGATCTTGGGTGGAGCGATGATGAACAAAGGCTAGGCTCTTTACCTCCCAACCAAGATCTCACTTGGACATGAAAGGTCTTGTAGTTGCTCTTCATCCCCCAACCATGAATGGTTTTGAAACCAATCTTCTTCAGTCTTGAAAGATCTTATCCTTTCTCTTTAGCTTTCCATCAAAGATCAGTTTTGAAACCGATCTTGATTGGGGTGATAAAGGAAAAAGGCCAAGCCTTTCATCTCCTAATGAAGACCTGTTTCAAAACCAATCTAGGTGAAATTGAACTTGAATTTGGGGGCTGACATTCACCTCCTATTCCAAGATTGGGTTCTAAAACCGATATTCGTTGGAGGGATGAAGAGCAAACACCGGGTCTAGCAATTGCCCTTCTTCCCTCAACCATGATTCATTTTGAAACCATTCTTGTTCAGACTTGAAAGACCTTGCCCTTCCTCTTTATCTTTCCATCAAAGATTGGTTTCGAAACTGATCTTCATTGGGGTGATGAAGGAAAAATGCTAGGCCTTCCATCCCCTAACCAAGATCGGTATTTAAACTGGTCTAAATTTTAACTTGAATTGGAGGATGACATTCATCTCCTCAGCCATGATCGGCTTTAAAACCGATCTTAGTTGGAGGGATGAAGAGTGAAGGCTAGGCTCTTTATCTCCTAACTAAGATCTTCCTTGGACATGAAAGGCCTAGCATTTTCCCTTCATCCCCCAATCATGATTGGTTTTGAAACCAATCTTATTCGGACTTGAAAGACCGGCCTTTGCTCTTTAGCTTCCATCAATTAGCTTCCATCAAAGGTCGGTTTTGAAACCGATCTTCTTTGAGTTGATAAAAGAAAAAGTCCAAGCCTTCCATCCCCTAACCAAGACTGGATTCAAACTAATTTGAATGAAATTGACCTTTAATTTGGGGGCTAATATACACCTCCTAGTCCAGGATTGGGTTCTAAAGTCAATCTTTGTCAAAGGGATGTAGAGGAAATGATAGGTCTAGCAATTGTCCTCAACCATGCTTGGTTTTGAAATCAATCTTGTTTATACCTGAAAGACCTTGCCCTTGCTCTTTATCTTCTCATGAAAGGTTGGTTCTAAAACTAATCTTGATTAGGGTGATGAAGGAAAAAGGCTAGGCCTTCCATCCCCAAACCAAGACAGGTTTTAAAACTGATCTAGGTGAAATTGGACTTCAATTAGGGGGATGACATTCATCTCCTCAAGACTGGCTCTAAAACTTGTCTTGGTTAGAAGGATGAAGAGCAAAGGCTAAGCTCTTTATCTCCTAACCAAGATCTTACTTGGACAAGAAAGGCCTAGCATTTTCCCTTCATTCGCCTTGAAGAATGACTAGTCTTGAAACCAATCTTATTTGGACTTGATTGACCTTGCCCTTGCTCTTTATCTTCCCATCAAAGATCGGTTTTGAAACCGATCTTCATTAGGGTGATGAAGGGAGAAGTCTAGGCCTTCCATCCCCTAACAAACACTAGTTTTGAAACCAATCTAGGTGAAATTGAAATTGAACTTACGGGATGACTTTCAAAACCAGTCTTGGATTGTGGGAGGAATTGAAAATCCTTTCGCCTTCATCACCTCAACAATGGCTAGTTTTGAAAGTTTTCTTCATTATAGGGGACAAAAGGCCAAAGTATTTTACCTTCATACCCCAATCCAAGATCGACGATTTTAAAATCGATCTTTGATTTAAACCCAATATTGGATTATGAGAAGAAGGTAAAAGCCTTAGCTTTCATACCCTCAATCAAGACCGGTTTTAAAACCAATCTGGGTGAAATTGAACTTGAATGAACTTGAATTTGAGAGGTAACATTTATCTCCTAATCCAAGATAAGTTTTAAAACCGGTTTTGGATTGAGGGATGAAGATAATCACATTATGACTTCATTCCCTTCAACCAAGATTGGTTTCAAAACCTATCTTTGTTGAGGTAAATAGGGCCAAAGGCTTTTAACTTCATCCCCAAATCTAAGATCGGTTTTAAAACGTTCTTGGTTTTAAACCCGATCTTGGATTGTCAGATGAATGTAAAGCCTTTAGCCTTCAACCCCTCTACCAAGATTGGTTTTGAAACCAGTCTTGGTTGGAGAAATGTAGGGCAAATGCTAGGATCTTTATCCCCTAACCTTTGAATCTTGGACAAGAGTTTGTTTAATTTTGTGTTCAAGTAACAATATGCAAAGTAAATTATGGATATGACATGTGGTTGTGTATGGGTTTGTGTTGGTGTTTTCTTCTGTTTGATTTTGACATTGTGTTGTGAAATAGGACATGGCAAGTAAGACCACTGAAATGTCAACCAAGAAGTCAAAAGGAAAGAGAGTAAGTGGAAAGACTAGTGATAGTAGTGCAACCAGTAAGAAGAGAAAGCCCTCTTAGGATGTTGGTAATGGTTGCAATGATCCACAGTGGGGGTGGTATGTAGACACATATAGTGAAAGTGGTAAGCCTTTCAAGAAGGTCCACTTGTTCATTAAAAGAAACGATTCTTTGGTCTTTGAATATGTCGAGCATGTAATAGGAATAAGCCTAACTAGTGGGTCAAGAAGGTGATGACGCTGTCTTCATCCAAGTCAACTTGAAAGTCTACTACCTATCACCTACTTATTATGATGACTCAAAAAATTAGAAGGGCAAGAAGGATTCCATGGGAAAAATGGGTTGGAATATTGTGATTGATGAAAACATAACTCCTGACATGATTGTTGATGCAATCAACACAATCTGTCAGACCATTAAAATGCCAAGAAAAATAGGTGAGGGTGATGTAACACCAGGAGATATTGAGGAGGTCCATGAAAGAGCCTTGGCACGACTATCATTGAAGCAGTAACTTCAGAAGAACATCAAGGATGTGCCTTATGCAAAACAGCTAAAGCAACTACTACAGAGTTAGTGAGTTGCATTTTGGAGACCAGAGAAGCCGAAAGCGGGAGCTACTAAAGGACACCAATCACAAAAAGAATGGGATGTAAGAATTTCTTCTATCATTCTATTTTAAAAAGTTGCTATCTTTGTGATATTCTTCATTGATGATAGAAGATTGGTTTTGAAACCATTCTATAAAAAATGAGTGTCATTTTATGTTGTTTTTCCTTCTTTCTCTTCCTTGTGTAAGCTCAGTTTTAAAACTGATCTTGAGAACAGTGTGTCATATATGCTATATTGTTGTTATGCAAGACTTTATTGATATTGTGCATGTGTCTTTTGGAAATAGTTTCAACCAAAAATATATTCATATGATTATATGTTTAGATGCTCTCTTTCAAATGTCAAGGGAAATTTACCAAATCGAAAGGGTGGGGTATCAATCGAGGAAATGAGCACATCACAAGTTCCCACTTTTGGTAAAGTGGGAGAAATCAATCAAGCAAAGGGCACTAAAAGACTAGGACTGACAATGTTCCGCTATTTATTGGGCATGGAGTGTTGAGAGTTGTGGTGCCATGAGCACATAATTAGAGGCTAAGGTATGTGCTAAGGAAAGAATCAAAGTAGCCACCCTAGGATGTGGACTACATGATGTGAGGATGTGGATTAAGGATATCCATAAGGAGAGATGTGGATGAGAGGATCCCACAAGTGTTGACTATTCAAAGGGCATTCTCTATATAAGAGGCCTATCATGTATTGTTGATATAGCACATTTGGAATAGATTGAGTGTTTCATACTTGCTTTCTCTCTCATGGAGTTTCTTCTATGGTTTGATCCTCCGTGATCTTTATGCTCATTGAGTGATAGATTAGGCTAAGTACGATCCGCACTTTGACATGGTATCAGAGCTTAGGTTTAGCTAAGCCTACATTGAGATTGAGAGAAAGAGACCTTCATTCATTCTTTGAGAGATTTCAGTCATTTGAGATATTTTCATTCATGTGAGAGAGAGCGCTTTTGGGAGTGAGAGTTGTTAAGTGTCCTCTTGAGAGATATTCTTGGTATTCATTCCATTCGAATTGGAAGGTCATGCCTCAATAGCTGCTGTTATTTACGAGCAAACTTGCCTCAAGCAAGAGACACTATTGGAGAAGATCCCAGCTGAATGCAACTAAGTGCTCAGCCCGAGCCACCGACACAGGTCGTCTCAAGGCTCCAATGCTTCACTATGCAGTTCTTGAGCTCCCTCCTTCAAGAGCCTAATAGCTGGCTCTAGTACTCCGTGTCTCAATGAGATACCAACCGCATCAATGAACATACTCCTCTGAGAGTCCACTATAGCATACGACCTCCTTTGCTTCAATAGCACAAGTCGAAGCGATGCAACTGCAACTACAACTAGCCAAAATTGCGAGACGGTTGACCAATACACAGCTCCATCGCCTAGATGCACGACTTACCATAAGGCTCCAAGGCCCCATCAACCAGGCTGCAGCTCCCACAACAACATGAATGCATCGACTGGCTCCACTATCCCAAACTAATGACCACTAAGCGTTTCATCAATGATTGCTCCATAAAGCCTGCAACAGCGCTAAATTCGACTCTCCAACTGCGCTTCAACAACCCATTCTCCAAATTGCCTCCTCCAAGCGGATAGCTCCAATGCTCCTACTCCACCGGCTACTCCACATAGCCCATCCAACAACTCTAAGGTCAAGCTTCATGACTCGCTCCATCTCTGCCCGCCGCTTCACAAGAGCAGCCTTCACAAGCATCTCGGCCATTTGGAGCCACTGTACCAAGAATGCTACCATTTGAGAGGCGGAGCTACAGAAGGAGGTGGAGCAAATGCGAGCTGCAGCTGAGATGGAGAGGCTGCAAGCAGCATAGCTTGCACCGGCCATAGCCTAATACGAGGTGGCGGCGGCTCAGAGCTGCAATCAATGAAAGCCAGAGAGTCATAGATGTTGCACTCTATGCTCAGACGAAGGAAATAGATGTTGCGCTCTACACCAGAGAGTTGCAAAAAGTCGTATGCTCGAAAGCAAGAAGCGATGGGGCTAAAGGCTATGCTAGAAGCGTCTTTCTTCCTCCTCTAAGGTTGAACCTTAGGCCACGTGTAGTCCCAAGATAAGGACATTTGGCAGAAAATGCTTTAATTGTGGTTAACTTCAACCTTGGTTAAGATTATAGTTACGTTTAGTGTAGTTGGACCATGGTTAAGTTTATCAAACCTTGAGTTCAAAGAGTTTGGTTAGGCTACATAGGGTTTGGTTTAGTTACAGGTTTGTTGAGTTTCAGTTTGGTGAAAGTTGTGCCACATCACCAAGTGCCACCTAAGCATAGCTTCTTGCTAAGCATAGTGTGATGCAGCATGTGAACAGCCTTTGCCACATCATGAAAAGCCCTCTTCTTCACAAAATCTTCGACAAACTGTAACTTGCAATCTAGGAGGAATTTGCACACTCCAAAAAGAAAAAGTGATCATCATTTTGAGCTCTATGCGCCTGTCAGCAATTAGACACTACCAATATTGAAAGAAATCAATTGGTAAGATCTTTGCAACAAATGACAAATCCAAGCATGAATGTACACATCACTGTCACAAGCAAGCCAGAAGCACAAGTGCATGAGATGACCATAGCACATAACATGGCATTTACATATAAAGTATCAAGGCACATAGAAGAACAAAGCATCATGCATCAAGCTATGTCAAGTAAAGAAGACAATGACAAGAACAACATTTATTGAGAAGCAGCATCCTTACCACTTCAGCCCATATGTTTGAAAATCAAACCTGACCACCTAAGAGTAGCTATGAAAGCACCCAGGGGAGGTATTGACATGTAAACCACACTTGACCACCTTAAGTAGCAATGCATGCACTAAGGGGAGGTGATGGATTTGTAACTCACATCTGACCATTTTGCAGTAGCCAAAAGATCATGGCACCAAGGGGAGGTGTTGAGAGTTGTGGTGCCATGAGCACATAATTAGAGGCTAAGGTATGTGCTAAGGAAAGAATCAAAGTAGCCACCCTAGGATGTGGACTACATGATGTGAGGATGTGGATTGAGGATATCCACAAGGAGAGATGTGGACGAGAGGATCCCACAAGTGTTGACTATTCAAAGGGCACTCTCTATATAAGAGGCCTATCATGTATTGTTGATATAGCACATTTGGAATAGATTGAGTGTTTCATACTTGCTTTCTCTCTCTCATGGAGCTTCTTCTATGGTTTGATCCTCCATTATCTTTATGCTCATTGAGTGATAGATTAGGCTAAGTACGATCCGCACTTTGACATGGAGGACTCCATGATATCGGCTTTGTAGCATGAAATCTTAGAGAGAAAGGTGATGTTATCTAGTTCAAAGGCAACAAGCACTAAAACCATGGAAGAAAGGTGCTAGGAAATGATAAGTGATAAACTCCTTCAGCTAGAGATTGTTACTTTTCTTAAGGCAAAGTCACAAGACAATATGGGTAAGAGTTGGGAGGAGCTACTTTTTAATGATATCAGTGATGATAGGTATCATATTATATTTGGGTATTGCATTGAGTGGTTGAAAGATTGCTTGACAACATATATAATGTTACCTCAAACTGCATTATCATTCCTTTCTTGGATACATGACTCTAAATTGGGTACCTCGAGCTAGAGTGTGATAGAAATGCCATGGAAGACTTTAAATACTGGAGGCAAGTTAGAGGTACTAGATAGTGTGAATAGATACATAGAACAACGAAGAATTGGAGTAGTTGTTCTTGATACGCAAGCACCTCTGGAGCAGGACTGGAACGTGTCTCTCTTTGATAGATTCTTTAGAATACTAAATGAAATAACACACGAAGCACCCAATTATGGATTACATGAAGCATTGATGGGTATACATGACCAACAAACCCTTGAGGGTCTTAAGAAAATGGCCCAATAGATACTCGCACCCAAAGAAGCAGGTCAAAAGTCATTAAATCTTCAATGATTTTAGAGGCATTTATGTAAATTTTACTTTTGGATTGTAGTGCATCTTTGAAACTAATTAAGTCTCTTATAATTGAATTGTTCATGTAAATTTTGCAGGCAATATATTATTAACTAAGAACTATTATTGAACTTATTCCATCATCCCCCACCAATGATGAGAGGATATGATTGGTTTTATATCTGATATTCGATTTCAACCCCGGTAAAGGATGAGAGGCTAAGATCGGCGGTTCTTGTGATTGCCCACACAATAGAGCATGAGAGTGAGATGAAAGACGGTAATTGATTTTATAATCGATCTTGACATCTCTCACTTGGTGGACTACGAGATGTTGAAATTGGTATTGAACTCGATTTTCTATTTGGAAATGTAACAAGGAAATCAATTTTTTATTAAACATCTTCAAGTTTTATGTGATACTTATGTAGATATGAATTTAGATTTGGGTATGGAATTTGCATTCAGGTTATGATCAATGCCTTTTCAAATTGAAAAATACAAAGTGGAGATGATACTCTTGTGAAGATTGGAGATATAAAGTAATGCACAAAAATAGTTAGATTACCATTGAAAATGTGAATGAGAAAATATAATGTAGATTTAACATTACATTTTTTTAATGTAAGCATGGACAACATCCATTGAATCCTAACTTCACAACTTGATACTTTTGCATGCCATGACACATATGGAAATCCCATGCATATAGAAATACCACAAAGAGAAAAATCAGATGAGTCAATGGAACACATTCAATGTTCTCCATCTGTGAGAACAAAGAAATTACTTGTACTTGATCTAAATGGAATTTCGGTCCTCAAGTCCAATAAGCCTTCTGATCAACACAAAAGCATGTAGCTTTTTAGGCGAACATCAATTGTTCTTTGAAATGGATGTGTTCAATTCTTTGATATATTGTTTGAGCACTTTCATGTCGGCATATGGTCAATGTGAATTACATGGTTCATTTGATGGAGAAGCTTGCAGAGAAACAATTTCCATTCTACAAAATTATGGGGCAAGAGCAATGCTACAAACCACTTACAGAGATGTTATATAGACTAGACAAGCCAGGTGTTCAATGCATGTTTAAGCCCTTGCTTGCCATTTGGGAAAATGATAAAGAGTTTAATTCTACTAACACCTTGCTTATTGATGATTGTCCATTTAAGGGGTGTGTAAGCCCAAGAGAAAATGGTATATATCCAAATGCTTTTGACATAGGTGAGACTGACAATATATTAATTAATATTGAACTTCTCCATTATCTCCTTCGATTGAGAGATGTGTCAGATATAAGAAATATTATCGAGCTTAACTGTTATGGCAATGAACCAATACATACCAATCATCATCAGTTTATGTATTTCAAAGAAGTCATTTTGGAGTGGGAGGAGTTCACTACAAAGTATATAAAACACTATTTGGAGGAATATTCTCCAAGCCAAAATATTAATTCTACCAACTCAAGTCATTTTGAGATCATCAAACATAGTAATCGAAGTGGAGGTGCTTCTAACCCAGATAAGGAAAAATCATCAAAAGGCCAAAAGCAAGATCTTGATAGTTTGGATTCTTCTAAACTGGACCTCTTGAAGAGGATAAAGCAGCCAAATTCTTTGAGTAATATGCAAGCTTGTTTATATGCCCTAAAATTGGGCTATGATCAGCAGTATATCACTAGAACTTCTGCCAAAGCATACATAACAAGACTACAAGCTTCACTTGGATTAAACATGCATAAAGCTTTGAGAATGGTAATTACTCAGATTAATTTCTTTTTTACGATGCATCATTTTTGTAATTTCCTTTACTTCTCATTATTTGTGTGTAACTATTCAATAACTCATCATTCTTCTTCTTTTATGAACAGGGTTTGATGACTTGCTGGAAGAAGTGAAGAATAAAATAATTCTTCACTTTGATTCTAAGTTGAATGGCTTGTGGGATCAAGATCTACTGATACTAATTACTTCTGCATTCAAGCTCAATTGTGTTCAATTTGAAGTGAAGGCATCATTGATGGTAGGACAGGTTATGGCTTGTTTGTACATATGGTTGTCAAAGCAAATAAATACCTTTTGATATACAATGGCCAAAAGTATGATTACAATGGTTGGATTACTCTTTCCTCTTATCTTCCAAGGTTTAGGACCTATGGCCTCCTCGAAGATCCAAATGTTACACCAAAAGAGGATATGCAATACATCGTGGGAGATATGTTTGTTGGCTCTTTCCTATTGCTTTCATAGGAAGAGCTGGTTTTTCTATGTTTGTAGGGTTCCGAGGCTTTTTGTCACCTACAGATATATTGGGATTGTCGGTTGTAGTATATGTGTAGCTTAGGACCTCGAGTCGTGTTCCGGTGAGAGACGTAGGCTTAAGTGTGGTAAGCAAACAAAGTGCAAGCATGTGTAAAAGGCACGTAAACCATCTTTGTTGAGGTAATGAAGGATTTCACCTTCATTGGGGGTTGTAGGGTTTAGGAGGAGTTTAAGGGTACAGAAGGAGGTTCCAGGGTTTATAAAGAGTTCCAAGGTTTAGAAGGAGGTTCCAAGGTCCAGAAGGAGGTTCCAGGGTTTAGAAAGAGTTCCAGGGTTCAGAAGGAGGTTCCAGGGTTTAGAAGGAGGTTCCAGGGTTCAGAAAGAGTTCCAAGGTTAGGGTAGAGTACATGGTGGAGAACTCGTCTCTCTCATAGATCATGGAGTTTTAAGGGTTGAGGAACAAAGGGTTTAGGGGAGCATAGGAGTGGGAGAGGAAGAAGGTGTAAGAGCATGGGGGAAAGAAGAGAGAGGAGGGAGGAGGAGGAGAGAGGAGGAGGAGGAGGGAGGAGGAGGAGGGAGGAGGAGGAGAGAGGAGGAGGAGGAGAGAGGAGGAGGAGGGAGGAGGAGGAGGAGGAGGGAGGAGGAGGAGGAAGGAGGAGGAAGGGAGGAGGAGAGGGAGAGGATGGGTTGCAAGGTTGGAGGAGGAGCTGCAAGGTTAGGACATGCTTTTGGATGTGCAGTGCAAGGAAGCATGGACACTTGAGACAAATGCTTGGAATACCAAAGTAGACTCAACACAATGCCCCAACGAGTGTGGGCTTCATTCCATTATGGGGTATTTATACAAGTTGGAGAGCTTCTCTCTCTGCATGTAACACAAAGTCGTATCACAAAGTTGTAACACAAAGTTGTATCACAAAGTTGTAACACAAAGTTGTAACACATTCTCTCTCTACATGTAGAAGTGGTAACACAAAGTTGTAACACAAAGTTGTTACACAAAGTTGTAACACAAAGTTGTGTCACAAAGTCGTAACACATTCTCTCTCTTCATGTAGACAAACTCGTAACACAAAGTTGTTACACAAAGTCGTAACACAAAGTTGTGTCTAGAAGTTGTAACACAAAGTTGTATCACAAAGTTGTAACACCTTCTCTTTCTTGATAAGTTCATGTTGGCACAGAGTCAACATACTCCCGGATCCATTTTATTACCCATCCTCGGGTTATGGCTTATTGCGATCACGTACCTGGGTTGCCATGTTTTTAGTCCAGTGGCTGTGGAACTTGTGTCGTGCTAGTCGATCCTGCTGTAGAGCCTTAGCACCATACAATTTTTGTGCAGTTTCCAGGTAGCCTATATCTACCATTTGCTCGAACAGAGATATGTGGCATGCCTCCAAGAAGATCACTCTTTGATAGAGTCGGCTTGTAATCTGAGCATCAATCCGTTCATTGGGATTAAAGCTGAGTGGAGGCAAATGGGAATCAAGGTAACATGGGACCTCCAGAATTAATTCTAATGTTTTACAGAATATGGCAGTTTGGCGAAGGAAGCGATCAATGTTGCCACGCATTGTTTGTTCATGCTGCTGAAGTGCTCGGATCATGGTTCCTTGGATATTCCATTCTACACCAGAGTAGGGTTCGATCATTGGCCAATTAATGACTCGATCTTCAGCCAAAGTGTGGATGTTGGCTTCCCATTTTTTACGCCGTGGAACTACATAGAACTTGGGATGGGTTCTGAGACATGGAGGTGCCCGTAAGTACTCCTTTAAGAAGATTACATCAAAGAGCTTGGGACGGCACCAATCAGGTTGTGGATCCAATTTGCTAATCCAACCTTCACTTATTTGATGCTGACGGAGGTTGGTAGAAAAGTTACCCAGGGTCCATCCACCGCGAGTTTTCATATCAGGATATTTGCTCCAAAATTCCTTGATGGGGTTACTGGGAAGTGGTATCTCATCAAAATCATACCCATCATTGGAACTTGGCATGGGTGTACGAATTGGATTATCCAGATCCTGATATTCAAAATCAAATACTGCATCATTTTCTGCTGATGGAAGCACCAGAAGTGTCGGAGGTGATGACGGGGCCGGGATAGAATCAGGGGACATGGGGGAGAAATATGGCTGAGTGATAGTGGTAGAAGGGGGAGCAGAGGGGAGGGGGGGAAGAAATGGGCAAATGGTTTGAGCAGCTTGGTAATCCTCAAGGGTAGGATTAGCAAGGGAGGGGAAAAAGCTAGGTGTGAGGGGCTCGTAAGTTTGTGACTGTTGGGTAAGTTGAAAATAGTGAGAGGCATGAGCAAAGAGACGATGGAGGGAATAGATGTTAGGATGGAGCTCGGGGAAGGTTAAGAGGGCGGTAGCAGCAAGGGGAAGTGAGGTTATGATGTTGGCAGAAAGAGTGGTTAGATATGGGAAGTTGGATGTGAGATAGGCCTTGTCATCTTTCGACACTTCTTTTTGCTGGTACGATGGGATGATCAGCTGCATGGGTTGGATGTCGGTTATGTCGTGCCGTGCAAATAATAGGGATGGCCTTTGTAGCAATGGCAACAAACCTGCAATAACCCTGAGGGGAGGACTACCCATGAGGCAGACATATGCAATGAAAGCATCCGTCCTGAGTGTTATAAACCCGGCATGTGTAGACAGGCATAAGATATTCTTCTCATCTTCAGACAAGTCTTGGCAAATTATGCGCAGGGTTTTAATCCCGATTGATCGTTTCCAGTTGATTGTTGGATGAGCAGATATGATCCTAATTTGGAGTTGCTTCCATTGGATAAGCACGCGTGCGTTGAGGTGATCTTCCACTTGTAGAGCAGCCACAAGCTCTTCGTACACCACGGTTGTGCATTGTAGTGGGGCGTCATTGGTGTTGTCTTCCAATGCCTCATTGTTGTGCACTAGCAATTGGAGTTCAAGCCTGGAGATGGCTATTTTTTGGGAGTGCATCTCATTCATTTTTTCTTTGTACTGATGGTAGATGGTTGTGTATGCCTCCTTAAGCTTTTTAATTTGCAAGGTGACCTTTGCCTGTTGAGGAATGTCTTCAGTGGTATTGGACCATTGGTCCAAGTCCTGGGCTTGTGAAGTGCTGGCCTCTTGAACAGTAGCAAGTTGGTCTTTTAAGAGTCGGCATTCCCTTGTAAGCTCATCAATGCTAAAGGCACGTACTGCCAAAGATTGTTTCATGTCTCCAAGCTTGTCTTTGCAATCCTGGAGCTCTTCTTCTTTGTGAATGAGAGTGAGTCAAGCTTGTGCCACTACCTCTGTTTGTTGTGCATGTGTAGATGTCAAGGAGGTATAGGAGGTCTGTAGGATTGCCATTGCTTCTACTGCCGCAGTCAGCTGTGTTTGACTTTGGTGGAGGCTGGAGGTCACATCCCTTACGGCCTTCTCTTGAGCTTGGAGAGCCTGGTTCATGTGCACTTCTTCTATCTCCTTCTCATCTATCTGTGCCCGAAGTGCCTTGACCTCTATGGCTATTTCCTGGAATTGGTCTTCGATTTCTGATGCCGTCTGCCTTTCCAATTCTCTTGCATATGCTTCCTTAGCCAAGCTAGTGAAGAGTTCTGACATTTGGATCATTTGGCTAGCTTGATGTTGGAGAATGACAGACAGTGATGAGGTCTGGCGATATTGCTGATACAAGTGGTGTCCACGTAGCCATCCCGATGATTCTGTAGTACTTGGGGGAGGTTGTTCCAATGGCATTTCAGTCCCTTGTGTACAATAGTCATATTGCTGATCTGGCACTAGCTCTCCTTGGGGCTCATCGACTGGCATGGCGTCGATGGGCGGTTCGAGTGCTGATGTGGTCTCAAGCTCTGCTGCTGATCGTTCCTCAGGTTCGGGTGCCAGCCTTGTCTCGAGCTCGGGTTGGTGCTATTGGTGGAGACTTAGTGGTTGCAGTTGTGCACTGAGCTGTAGCATTTCCTGGGGCAATTCCGCAATCCTACTTTCCAGAATAGGTACTTCTGTTAAGGCATCTGTACTTATCAATGTGATAGCTGGAGCAGTTGATGACGGCTCCCATACTGGTGAGAAGGGTATGTCCAACTCCTAAATTGGCTTTGGAGACTGGGGCGGAGTCATTTCTCTTTGTTGTAGTTCTTTTTTTATGATTATAGCCAATAAGTGCAGAATTTTACATTTCTGGCCTGAAGAACCATCGAGTTTTTTGGTAAAGAAAATGACGAAGTGTTGGATCCAATCTTGTTTTAGCTTCCTACTCAGCAAAACAAATGTGCGGAGTGGAAGGGAGCGTTCCTTGCCGTTCTTTATTCCCAGGATTGTGGATAGAAATTGTGCTGCTTCCTTGAGGCGAGGGTCAAGGATTGTGCGAAGCAATATGCCATCTCTATGGATCAAGGTACCCTTGGTGAGGAGAGACTGTACTTCGATAAACTTTGCATCAGCAGACCGTTTACGGTATTGGCCACCTTGTTTTGGCAGTGAGAAAGCCCTTTGAATGATCGTACTGTCGAGGATAATGTTCAGTGGGCTCTGCTGTACAGTGATTGCTACTTGCCATCCGTTGCATTGCTGGAGTAGTAAGAGTGGAGAAAGTCCTTGATGTAGGTGGTCATGATAGGACTGTCCTCCAAGGATTTGAGGCTCTCATGCAAATTGCCTACACCCCGTTGCTCTAAGTAAGATGTTGCTTCCTAGGAAAGAGCATAAGTCGATGTGGGTGGCCAGACAAGTTCCAATGATTGGGCCTTGTTAACGGTTGTGTAGGCTAGCTATGATTGGGGTGGCATTTGTTCTGCTTGGTCATGCACTGAATCTTCTTCGGAGCTATCGCTTTGGACTACGAACGCCTGTGGTCTCCGTGGTTGAGAGGATGTAGATGGCTGCGAACTCTGGAGGGGGTCCCGTGGTTGAGGCGGTGGGCTCTTTCTGCGCATCCTCTTTAGTGGCGGCATCTTTTCTGAACTGCATCCATGTACATGTAGTGTTCCATTGATCATTAAATTGATTGGCATGCCTGTATGACCTTTCTGTGTGTGTGGGAGAGAGATCCTCTTTTTTTTTTTTTGGTTATACATCCTTTGAGAGTGTGGAATGACAGTGTGTGGTACAATTATTCATGCAATCATCTATGTGTCTAAGCGAAAGCGTGTGAGTGCACGTGACCTAGTAGCTAAGTAGGGACTAACTATATGCTTTTTTTGCTGGGATTTTCATAGGGCAGCTAGAACTCATCATCACTTCTGAGCTCTAGGTAAAATCGATTGATGCTACCTATATGTGCGAAGACGTACATATGCAAGTGAGTGCTCGTGATACAATCTAATCCTAACTAAGGAAGACTTGGTTTCCCAAATCTTCGTTTTTGTCGGGGATGGCTCGCGTGTTGATGTAGTAGCGCTTCAGTCGGCTCCCGTTTATTGTTGTGTTGAATTGGACTCCATCTAGTGTTTCAAGTAGCACAGCTCTGATGGGATTCATCTTTTGTACTCGGTAGGGTCCTTGACCTAGATACTTCAGTTTTCCCTTGTGTACTTTGGCATTGTATAACAGGACTAAGTCGCCTTCCTTGATGTCTTTAGCTTTCAGATTCCTTTCAAACCATGCCTTTCTTCGACGTTTTTCTGTTGTCATGGCATGATAAGCGACTAGTCTTGTCTCTGTATGCTTTTCCAACTGACAGAGCCTTTCTTTCAAGGACTCATGATCACCCATGCATTCCTGTACTGCGATACGTAGACTTGGTATTACAAATTCGAGTGGGACCACGGCTTCAAGGCCGTACACCAATTGAAAAGGTGTGTTCCCTGTACTGACCTTGAATGTGGTTCTGTATGCCCATAAGGCTGCATTCAGTTTCTCTGCCCAATTAGAACACTGTGGTTCTACTACCTTGGTGAGGATATTGCATATGATTTTGTTTGTGGATTCTGCTAGTCCATTCCCTTGGGGGTAGTAGGGTGTGCTTTTTCTATGGATGACCATGAAGCCAGACAAGAGTTCTTGGATTACCTCATTGACAAAATGTGTGCCTCTATCCAACACAATTTCAATGGGGCATCCGAATCGGGTGATCACATGTTCGTATAAGAATCTTGCTGTGCTTTTGGCATCTGCCTTTCTGACTGCTTTAGCTTCAGCCCATTTTTTAAAGTAATCAGTGGCCACAATGATGTAGCGTGCCTGTATTCCTTTTGCTGCTGGATGTATGGGACCCACATAGTCAATCCCCCATTTTTCAAATGGTTGTTGTGCAACAACTGTTGTTAGGGGATTGAAGTCTTTGTGTTGTGGTTTAATAGTTCGTTGGCATACATCACAGCCTTTTACATATTCATAGGCATCTGCCCACAGTGTTGGCCACTAGTAGCCTGCGAGGAGAACTTTTCTTGCTGTGGCTTCCCCTTGGAAGTGTCCTCCTGCAATGCCTTCATGGACTTCACTCAGGATTGGCAGGATCTCATGAGGCATTACACATCTTCTTAATATCTGGTCCTCAAGCCCATCTTGTACAGTTGTCCTGCAATGAGTTGATAGGGTGCAGCCTTTAGAATCAATTTTCTGGCATCTACTGCTTTCATGTCAGGGGGTGGTCTTCCTCCCATCAAGTACCCAATGATATCTCCACACCATTCTGGAACAGCATCTATTTGAAATAGTGTGGCATCTGGTAAGTCGTCTTCTACTCCAGTGGCATCTTCTCCTATCTTGACTCGAGACATGTGATTGGCAATGTAGTGTTGGGCACCTTTGCGGACCACGATTTTGAAGTTGAATTCTTGTAGCAAGAGGAGCCATCTTGTTATTCTTCCTGTGGTACATGGACGGTTCACAAGATAAAGCAATGCTTGATGGTCAGTGTAGAAGACAAAATCATTTGCGAGTAGATAGTGCCGAAATTTCTTTACACTATACACCATTGCTAGGGCTTCTCTTTCTGTGGTTGTATAGTTGATCTCTGCATCATTGAGTTGTCGACTGGCGAAGTAGACGGGGTAGTCTTTCTTATGTTCACCAGGTTGACAAAGCACACTCCCAATTGCATACTTGGATCCATCAGTATGAACATGAAAATCAATATCCCAATTGGGAGATATAAGGATGGGTGTTGTGATTAGGCGCCACTTTAAAAGCTCAAAGGCTTGGTCGCACTCTTCGGTCCATAAGAACTCCACTAATAATTTGTAAAGTGGCCTAGCTATCATGGCATACCGCAATATAAATCTTCTATAATAGCCGGCATGTCCCATAAAGACCTGTACACCTTTGAAATTCGTAGGAGGAGGCAATCCCATGATGATTTTGATTTTGTCCATGTCAGTTGCAATCCCATGTTGAGAGACGATGTGTCCCAAAACAACTCCGTGGGTGACCATGAACTGGCATTTTGTTGGATTTAGGGAGATGCCATACTCCCTGCATTTGATGAGTACTTCTTCCAGACATTTGAAGTGGTCCTGTTTGGTTGAATGGATGCACAAATCATCCAAGAACACCTGTAAAAACTTATTCAAAAATGACTTGAAAGCTGTGAACATGACTCGTTGGAATGTGGCTGGGGCATTACAAAGGCCAAATGGCATGACTCTATATGCAAAAATACCCCATTCTGTAGCAAATGCTGTTTTTGATTGGTCTTGAGGAGCAATTTGCACTTGGTTATAGCCATTGAAGCCATCCAAGAAGCTATATATTTCGGATCGTGCCACCTTTTCCAACACTATTTTTGTTAAGGGTAGGGGGTAGTGATCCCTAATTATGGCGGCATTCACATTTTTCAAGTTTACGCATATTCTGAGCTTCTTGTTGCGTTTAGGCACAATGACAATGGGTGAAACCCAATCAGTGTGTTCTATCTCGTAGATGAATCCAGCATCTAGGAGTTTTTCTAGCTCGTCATAAACCATGGTGCCATATTTAGGATTTGTGCGATAAGGTCCACATACCTTAGGGCGAGCACCTTCCCTTATAGGTATCGTGTGCACTGCCACTTCTAGTGAAATTCCTTTCATCTCTTTGTATGACCATGCTAGGCAGTCACGGTATTCCATTAGGAGGTCTTTGAGTTTGATTTCATCTTCTTGACGGAGCTGTTTCCCAATGAAAACCAATTTTTCTTCCTCCCCTTCAAGGGCGAGGTTTATTGTGCATGTTTTTGCCGGTCCCTCATAGATTGGAGTTTCTCCAATGCTATCGATTTCTTGAACTTCAAATTCTCTGATTGGTCTTGGCATTGCTATTGGCGCACTGCCACTTGTATAATTCTTAAAGTATTCCGGCACTTCTCGAAGATCGGCCTCTGATGGGGTTGAACTAGCCTAACATGTGTCATGTGTACTGGGTGGCATAGTTGCATTTATTAATTGGTTAGGCTCTTCTGTTCTTTCTTTTTCTGAAGTCTCTTGATCGAGCTTCATCCGCACATGTGGCTTATATTTCCGAAACTTCTTACGTTGGGAACTGTGGGGTAACTTTTCCACTGGTAAGGTGTTTCCAAGTAAGGGTTCATGTGCTGCACATACTCCTTCCAGTCCCTCAGGGGACCATTCAAGAGGCGGTGGTTTTGATTTTGAGGGAACTGACTTTGCAAGGTACAATTCGACAATCCTTGTTTGGACTTGTTCGAATTCATTGAAGTGCTCGGCCTTGGCTTTTCTGCGATTTCCTCCTGTAGCTTTCTTGCGGGATCTTCTGCTGTTATTCAATTCTGTTATTCAATTGTGGAGGTTCAACTTTTGGGAGCTCAATTGCCATTAGGGCATGCAGAATGGCTAGGTCATTATCAAAGATTTGATCTTCAATTTCAGCATTTGCAGCCTCTATTTCAAGGTCCCAAGGAAAATATGAGTCATCATTGGTATGGGTACCTTCTTCAGGTTCATTATCCCATTCGAGGTCAGCCATAAAGAATGGCATCTCTAGATCGATTGGTTCTTCATGTGTCGGTGGAGGATCGACCTATAGTGCGTTAGCATCTATCTGTGAGAAGATGGGGTCTAATGAATGGTAGTTGTCGATGGTTGCCGATGTTTGTATCCAGTTATTGACATTGCTTTGTGAATCACTTGCTATGGCATGTTGTTGCAAGGGAGCTGATTTGCTCGAGATTGTCGTGGAAGATGTGTCATCCAATGCTCTAGGAACAATTGGTTTATAGCTCCTGTCCCCACATTCACCCTGACTGCAGTGTCTCGATTCTGGATTGTCAATCTATCCGTTCCCCAGTCATGGAGGACTGATGCTTCCCGTAACCAAGGACATCCCAGTAAGATTTGATAGGATTTTTTGGGGAGATCCAAGATTGTGAATTGAAGGGAAAAGCGGACTCCTGCGATCTTTGTGGACACGCCATTCACTATTCCCAAGGGTTTAGCCCGTGAATCATCGGTAAGGCGTATGTTGAAATTAGCCTTTTGCATTGGTGGGAGACCCCATTCTTCGTAAAGCTCCTTTGATATGACATTGACACCTGCTCCACCATCCACTATGGCTTGGACTTCATTATATGCCTTGTGGATCAAAGGCACAGTGATGTTGCATATGTCATCTCTCTCACCCATCCACACAGGGATATCTTCAATGACGTTCATAGGTGGAGGGGGATTTGCGAGTTCAATCCATCCTTTGAAAGTCTCCCAAAGATTGGGACAATTCCGTAAGAGGATTCCGATGGGAATTGACATAGGGCAACTCAAGATGCTAGAGAGTGCAGCTCCTTCAAGTTGACATGGCGGTACATTCTGTTGTGGAGTCTGTTGTTGGAACAAAGGCTCGAGTACAGTATCAATACTTTGTGGGGCCAAGTCATGGAGTGGGTCTTGAGCTTGTTTCTGAGCCTCAAATTGAGCTTGTTCATTTTGAACCCATTGCTGAAGTACCTGAAAACGAGCCTTCTCCACCTCTGCATTCGGGAATGGTGGAGCTTCTTTTATTCGAGGCTCGGGAGTTGATGTGGATGAGCTCGGCTGCTCATTGCTTGGCGAAGGTGGAGGCACTTGTGCTTTCTTTTTCAGAAGTCGCTTCAGTTGGATTGGAATGATAGGGTCCTTCGTGGCCTCTTTCTGTTGGCGTGTAATTACATTGATAGGTTGTGACCTTAGACTTGCCGGACCCAGACTTTGATGGTCCACCCCAATGATGCCGATGGGGATGTCAGGCTTAACCTCTGTTTGTTCTGGGACCTTATTTTTCATGGGACAATCCATACAGGCATGTCCTATGCCACAATCTCTGCAGAGTGGTTGGAAGGTGGCTGGGCTACCACGATGAGGGCACTCTGCGATCCTATGATTTTCTCCACAACCGTAACACTTGATTGGTGCTCGATATGTGTTGGGTCGCACTTGATTTGCATAGACTGGTATGAGACCCTCTGCACCTTCTACATAGTTCACTGGGTACTCTGCTTCATACTCAAATAGCGAGTCTACTTCCTCGGCTTGTAATTGATGTATGGGAACTGCCTGAGGAGCTGGATTTGGTGCTCTTGGATACGGTCGTGGATTCGGATTCCTGAGTAGTTGTGGGACTTATGTCCGAACGGGAACAGGATTTAGCCTTGGAGCTGGTGGTGCTTGTGCAAGCGCCGGTTGCCTGTATACTGGCATGGGTGCCGCTTGGTATTGTGGTGGTCGAGGCGGATTGTTGCGCATGTTGAAGATGCAACTGTTCTCATCATGGCCACCGACGATGCAGATATGGCACCACAACCGTGGGGGTGGATTTGCTTGTGCAGTGATCCTTGCTCTTAGGACTGGGCATTCATTTGCTGTATGATTTGCCAAGCAGTGTGGGCACCAGACATTTTCTCGCCGTGGATATGTTTGAGTTGGCAGCTGAGACAAGTGGAGTTTTTGATCCATGGCCTGCATCATATCTTCTTTCAGCTTCAAGGTCATGGCCTCTAGGCGATCTTCATTGGATGTTTCGGCAGTGTCCTTTGATTTACCTTTTTCGAGCACTTATCTCATGTATTTGATCTGGCGTCATCACTGCTAGTGTCTGAATCTGTCATGCCATCTTCGATGTCAATGGCTGCCACATGAGCAGCACTGAATGTTTCATAGCTACTTATCTTTTTCATATCCTTGTGGATTTTCTTTCGTAGACCTGCTATGAACCATGCCGTGAGGTACTTTGCATCTGGGCGTGGGTCACATTTGGCGATCAATCTCTTCATCTTTCCCAGGTATGTGCGTACATCTTCCCTCCGGCCTTGTTCGATCTTGCTGAGTTGGAGAGCGGGATCATCTTGTAGCCTCTCCGTTTGAAAGCGTCGTTTGAATTCGGTCTGAAGTAGGTCCCATGTGGCACGTTCTTCCACGAGAAGGTCGAGGTACCATTCTGATGCCTCATCAGTTAAGGCCATTGGAAACCAAGCCACCTTGGTTTCATGGGATTGATCACCACCTGCTCGACATGCGGCATCAAAATGCTGGAGGAAGCGAGCTGGGTCTCCCCTACCATTATATTTTGGAAGTTCCAGTTTTCCCAAGGGGCGTCAGCCTTGATTGTTGTGATTTCGTCGATTGAAGAAGTTGTCAGCCTCTGCATCGAGCTCGATATCCCCATCATGCTCATGACGGCGTCTAGCCATGTTGGGGCGTGGAGGAGTTAAAGGGAGTTGTTGAATCTCAGGGGGGGATTCAGGGTAGAGGATTGGCGGGGGCGGTTGTTGCAGTGGGGTTGTTGCAGTGGAGTTAGTTGTGGATGGGGTGAGCATTGGAGTCAAAGTCGTTGGCCGGAATGTAACTGCATGCAGATTGTGTGTGATTTGCCAAGGGTGTCGCTACCCCAAGTGCGGGTGTGAAGGTGGTGTTGTGAGGAGAGTTAGAGTGGTGTTAGTTTGTCTAGGGACCGTCGTGTTAATAATGTGCCTAAGATTGTCCTACGTGTGTAGGGAAATGTGTTGGTGCAGACGGATCGTTAATCGGAGGTCACGGCGTGAAAATACGAGTGAATTTGTGCAAAATAAGGCCCACACGGGGGCGCGAATGAACGTGTGCTAGGGATGCCAAAATGGTGTGCAATGGGCTGGAAAAATACCCCGTAACGTGGTGTTTCTGTGTGTGAAATCTTGGTTCAAACGGGGTTCAGTTTGGGTCCCAAACGGATGAGATTTGAGGGGTTAAAGTAGGGGTAAATTTTGCGTTTGGGTGGTCCTAATGGTGGTGTGAATGGACTTTAAGTCCAACCGAGGGGTTGAAACCAAGTTGATCTAGTTAGATGAAGTTAAGTTAGATGCCTAATTAGTTAGGGTTAAACTGCCCACAGTTAGTTCAACTAACCTAGTTAGGGTAACTAACTCTCAGTTATACTAACTGAGCTAAGGTTAAAACTAACCTAACGTAGTTTAATACTAACCTAGGTGAAAAATAACCAAACCTAGCCTAGTTTAACTAACCTACTTTAATTGTAGTTAAAACTTAACTGTAGGTTAATACTAACCTAACCTAGTTATCTTAACCTAACTGTGTTAGACTAACTAGCCTAGGGTTGACCAACTAACCTAACCTAACGTAGGTTAAGCAATTAACCTAACCGCAGTTAGTCACTAACCTAAGGTTAGCTTTAGGTTTTTTTTTTTTTTTTTTTTTTTGTGTTGCTGTGGGGAGCTTCCCGGCGGCGGCGCCCAGGGGGTGGGGCGGGGGGTGGGGTTTCGCAAGGGGGGGGGTTGGCGCGGGGGGTGAGGGGAGGGGTAGGCGGGGCGTGAGGGGGTGCGGGGGTGAGGAGCGGGGGGCGGGGGTGAGGGGCAGGGAACGGGGGTGAGGGGTGTGGAACGGGGGGCGAGGCGAGGGAGTGGCGCGGGCGAGGGTTGTGAGCGGGGGGGTGGAGTTGCGACGGGGGAGGGCGGGGGGTGGCGCTGAGCGGGGCGGCACGGGCGCTGCGGGCGGGGGGTGGCGCTGAGTGGGGGCGGCGCGGGCATCACGGGCGGGCGGTGGTGCGGGCGGGCGGCCGAGGCAAGGCTGGGGGGTGCGCGGGGGGGGTTGTGAGCGGGGGGCGGAGGAGTTGCGAGGGGGGAGGGCAGGGGTGGCGCTGAGCAGGGGCGACGCGGGGGTGGCGCTGAGCGGGAGCGGCACAAGCGTCGCGAGCGGGCGACCGGTGGCGCCGCGGGGGCGGGCGGTGGTGCGGGCGAGCGGCTGGGGCGGAGGGCGCCGCGTAGGTGGGCCGCGTAGGTGGGCGCTGCGGCACGCCGCTGCGGGCGGAGGCGCCTCTGTGGGGCGCCGCCACGGTGCCGTGAGCGAGGGGTGGGGTGGGGTTGACAAGGGTAAGGGGGAGGGGGAGAGAGAGGGGGGGGTGGGGGGAGGTGACCGGGGTAAGGGGGAGAGAGAGAGAAGGGTGGGGGAGGGAATGAGGGGGAGAGAGGAGAGAGTGAGAGAGAGAGAGGGGGTGGAGAGAGAACGAGGGGGAGAGAGGAGAGAGTGAGAGAAAGAGGGAGGGGGGAGGGGGAGAGAGGAGAGAGAGAGGGGGGAAAAAAGAGGAGAGGGAGAAGAGAGAGAGAGAGGGGAAAAGGGGGAGAGAGGAGAGAGAAAGGAGAGGGGGGAAAGGGGAGAGAGGAGAGAGAAAAGAGAGAGGGGGGAAAGGGGGAGAGAGGAGAGAGAAAAGAGAGAGAGGGGGATGGGGAGAAACTGAGAGAGAGAAAGGGAGAGGGAGGGAAAGAGAGAGAAAGAGAGAGAAAGGGGGAGGGATAGAGAGAAAGAGAGAGAAAGGGGGAGGGGTAGAGAGAGAAAGAAGGAGAGAGAGTGAAAGGGAGGTGGTGGGGGTGGTGGAGGGGGAGGGGGAGAGGGGGAGGGGGAGATGGAGGGGGAGGGGGAGAGGGGGAGGTGGAGATGGAGGGGGAGGGGGGAGGGGAAGGGGGAGATGAAGGGGGAGGGGGAGGGGGCAGGTGTGGTGGAGGGGGAGGGGGAGAGGGGGAGGTGGAGATGGAGGGGGAGGGGGAAGGGGGAGGTGGAGATGGAGGGGGAGGGAGAGAGGGAGAGGGGGAGATGAAGGGGGAGGGGGAGGGGGGAGGGGGGAGAGGGGGAGGGGGAGAGGGAGAGGGGGAGGTGGAGAGGGAGGGGGAGGGGGAGGTGGTGGTGGAGATGAAGGGGGAGGGGGGGAGGTGGAGAGAGAGAAAGAAGGAGAGAGAGTGAAAGAGAGGTGGTGGGGGTGGTGGAGGGGAGGGGGAAGGGGAGAGGGGAGGTGGAGATGGAGGGGGAGGGGGAGGGGGGAGGGGGGAGGTGGAGATGGAGGGGGAGGGGGAGAGGGGGAGGTGGAGATGGAGGGGGAGGGGGAGGGGGAGATGGAGGGGGAGGGGGGAGGGGGAGGGGGAGGTGGTGGTGGAGATGGAGTGGGAGGGGGGAGGGGGGAGGTGTGGTGGAGGGGGAGGGGAGAGGGGAGGTGGAGGTGGAGGGGGAGGGGGAGGTGGAGATGGAGGGGGAGGGGGAAGGGGGAGGTGGAGATGGAGGGGGAGGGGGAGAGGGAGAGGGGGAGATGAAGGGGGAGGGGGAGGGGGGAGGGGGGAGAGGGGGAGGGGAAGGTGGGAGGGAGGGGGAGAGGGGGGGAGGTGGTGGTGGAGATGAAGGGGGAGGGGAGGAGGTGGAGAGAGAAAGAAGGAGAGAGAGTGAAAGAGAGGGGGAGGTGGGGTGGAGGGGGAGGGGAGAGGGGGGAGGTGGTGGAGATGGAGTGGGAGGGGGAGGGGGGGAGGTGGTGGAGATGGAGTGGGAGGGGGGGAGGTGTAAAAAAGAGCCAAAAACACCTGAAAGACGGAAATCGAAAAGCAGGGAGAAGTGGTCACCTGAACGCTCTCCAAGTCTTTCTGATGTAACGTGATTGTTGCGGAACAATGGACGGTGGGTGGAAGGCTAGGTCATCGGTGCAAGAAGGGCTCGATGTCACTTACATTGCGAGGATAGGAGTAAGGGGGTGGTCGATGGAGAGGGAGGAGTGTCTTGCGTGGGGCTCGGAATGAAGAAGAGAATGGAGGCAAAAGTGAAAGATGAAGAATGAGGGGGGTGGAGTAGGTTTTTATAGGATTGGATTTTAGGTTTAGGGTTTAGGTTTAGGGTTTAACCCTAAACTCTTCCCGAGCCATAACTCTTTATGGGAGAGCTCTGTTTGCTTTTCTGTAAAAAGGTAAAATGATCGAAATTGAAAGCTCTACGCATCCGTGTCCACTACCTAGCCTGATTGTATATCATGTGGCTTCTAGTTAAGAAATTAAGAAAATTTCTTAAGGTAGTAACCCAAAGTGGATGTTTGGGGTTGATATGTTTGGCTAGAATTGGAAAAAAATTTTACTCTCCTTGCCCTTGAGTGTTATGTTCGTGAAAGTTTGAAGTAGTGACTTGTTTTACACATACCTACGTATGTTTACTCACTACTTGAGATGCTAGTCTCCCCGGCAACGGTGCCAAATGTTGGCTCTTTCCTACTACTTTCGTAGGAAGAGCTGGTTTTTTCTATGTTTGCAGGGTTCCGAGGCTTTTTGTCACCTACAAATATATTGGGATTGTCGGTTGTAGTATATGTGTAGCTTAGGACCTCGAGTCGTGTTCCGGTGAGAGACGTAGGCTTAAGTGTGGTAAGCAAACAAGTGCAAGCATGTGTAAAAGGCATGTAAACCATCTTTGTTGAGGTAATGAAGGCTTTCGCCCTTCATTGGGGGTTGTAGGGTTTAGGAGGAGTTTAAGGGTACAGAAGGAGGTTCCAGCGTTTAGAAAGAGTTCCAAGGTATAGAAGGAGGTTCCAGGGTTCAGAAGGAGGTTCCAGGGTTCAGAAAGAGTTCCAGGGTTCAGAAGGAGGTTCCAGGGTTTAGAAGGAGGTTCCAGGGTTCAGAAAGAGTTCCAAGGTTAGGGTAGAGTACATGGTGGAGAACTCGTCTCCCTCATAGATCATGGAGTTTTAAGGTTGAGGAACAAAGGGTTTAGGGGAGCATAGGAGTGGGAGAGGAAGAAGGTGTAAGAGCATGGGGGAAAGAAGAGAGAGGAGGGAGGAGGAGGAGAGAGGGAGGAGGAGGAGGGAGGAGGAGGAGAGAGGAGGAGGAGGAGAGAGGAGGAGGAGGGAGGAGGAGGAGGAGGAGGGGAGGAGGAGGAGGAAGGAGGAGGAGGGAGGAGGAGAGGGAGAGGATGGGTTGCAAGGTTGGAGGAGAGGGAGGAGGAGTTGCAAGGTTAGGACATGCTTTTGGATGTGCAGTGCAAGGAAGCATGGACACTTGAGACAAATTGCTTGGAATACCAAAGTAGACTCAACACAATGCCCCAAAGAGTGTGGGCTTCATTCCATTATGGGGTATTTATACAAGTTGGAGAGCTTCTCTCTCTGCATGTAACACAAAGTCGTATCACAAAGTTGTAACACAAAGTTGTAGCACATTCTCTCTCTTCATGTAGACAAACTCGTAACGCAAAGTCGTAACACAAAGTTGTGTCTAGAAGTTGTAACACAAAGTTGTAACACAAAGTTGTATCACAAAGTTGTAATACCTTCTCTTTCTTGATAAGTTCATGTTGGCACAGAGTCAACAATGTTGTATGGGAATATAGCTGGATACATCAATAGCTCTATTCATGTAAGGATAGAACAAATGTTATGTATGTATATGACCCTAGAGTACCACCTTGTATTGAAGACAAATGGGATGTTTTACATACTGATATGTTAGGGTTTATTCTTGTCTACTCTCTTAGAGATATTCATGCAGGAGAGGAGTTGTTTTGTGTGTATGAGTTTTACGATGTAAGACCATTGTCATGCTGTTGGTATACTCCCAATTTAATTTCCATGCCATATGTTTTAAGATCAATGAATCACTTGAATATCAAAAGTGTTGCTTAATACTATTATTTTTCTTGAGAAAATTCACAATGTTTGGGTTCACAATGCATGGCAATTATATGAGCATGTTTGGAATATTTCAATGGAATGATGTAATATTTAGCCAAATAAAAACTCAAATAAATTTTTGAATATGAGATTTTTCTATTGACTTCATTTCCAAATCAAACAAAATGCCTTTGATGTTTGAATAGAATGATATAATATTGTCAATATTTCAATGGAATGATATAATATTTAGCCAAATAAAAACTCAAATACATCTTTGAATATATGAATTTTCATATTAATTTCCTTCCAAACGACCCAAATGCCTTTGATTTTTGGGAGTTTTAAAAAAAATGGAAATTGAGATTTTCCCATAATTACTAATACAGTGTTTCAAGATGATCCCGCTCTCTAACTAAGCAAGCTTGAACAAGGTTGCAGGCCCAGATGTATGCACATACCTAGGCATAATGAGGCATCTAATCAAATTGTGACCCATGTCTCAACGATAAGTACCTGGCAACCTGATTCATTACCGGACTAAGGAAGAAGGTCTAGAAGCACATGAAAAAATATAAGTAGCTATGAAACATTCAGTGCTATGCATGCAGTCACAATTAACATAGATGATGGAATGACATATTCTAACTCTTAGAGTGATGACAGTAAGGACAAACACTCCAAAAAAGGAAAATCTAAATACACTACAGAATTAGCTGAAGAGCGTCGCCTCTCGGCCATGACCATGAAGATCAAAGATGACATGACGCTAGCCATAAAGAAAAAGTTGTGTATCTCTCAGCCACAACAGTACACAAGAAGAGAGAATGTCTAGTGCCCACAATGTATGGCGAACTACATGGCTAATGACTGCCCAATCCTAAGGAATAGACTCAACCCACTAAAGGTGGCTCAACCCCCAAGGTTTGATGTGCCATTTGCAATGTTTTAGGCCATGATGTAAACACCTACTTCTACAATATGAGGGTCACACAACCCCAACCCCAATGGTACCAATAGCCACCAAGCCCAGTATATAGGTAGCCAGCACTAGCACCCAATGCGCAACTGCCATGGCTCAACCCCATCCTGGTGAGGATACAAGTGCCTCAACCATTGACAAATCACAATCCTCCGCAGTATCCTCGAGCCGCCAATCTTTTCCAATCGTTCCAATGCAACAACTCCAACTTGAAGAACTGGAATTAGAAACGACTATGAACATGAGTTCCCAATGGACTACATGGAAGGTACAGAAGGACTCATTCCTGTATATGCAAATCAAGTAAGGCCAACCAAATATCAAACACCATCAAGTATTTCAGTTGTGGAGAAACCCACGGGGTAGCAGAATGCCCACACAAGGGTAACCCATTACATTTCAACCTGTGTGTAGAGATTGTGGAGTTGGGCATGCGTGCATGGAATTCCCACTCACAGTAAAGCATCAACTAACCAATGAAGTAAAACTTGATGTACCCTTGGGGATGATTAGTGTGGAAAATCATAGTGTGGCTCCACAAAGTGTGGTACATGGAAGGTATAGAAGGACTCATACCTATATATGTAAATCAAGTAAGGCCAACCACATATCAAACACCCGGCAAGTATTTTGGTTGTGGGGAAAACCATCGCATAGCAGAATGCCCAGACCAAGGTAACCCCGTTACATTTCAAATCGTGTGTAGAGATTGTGGAGTTGGTCATGCGTGCATGGACTACCCACTCAAAGAAAAGCATCAAATAACCAATGGAGTAAAACCTAATGTACCCTTGGGAAGGATTAGGCTGGGAAACCATGGTGTCACTCCATAAAGTGTGGTATCACAGCCAGTCATGGTCATAACAAGGTAGCAAAAAGAAGCAACACGGAAAAAACTCCTTTCCACTCAAAAAGCAAAGAGCCCTCTAGCAAAACAAGCCTTGCCAATCCCACAACTCAGTATGCCCAGCACATATACAAATATTGACACCCAAGAAGCAAAGGAGGCCTAACCCAATGCCAAGACTTAGAAATCTCATTATCAATCCTTGAAGCAATGGGTACAATAGTAAGCAAGAGAAATTGAGGAAGACAAGATGGAAGTAGCAGAGGTTAGAGTGCCCTCATCACCTCCTTGTACATAAAACAATAGCTGAATCGTTCAACTCTAAAATAGAAATATATCACAAAAGAGCAATAATATAAAAGCATTGACATAGTGATTGATCCCAACACCTTCCAAATGGTAATCGAGAAACAGACAATACATCCCCAATTGGATGGTACCACACTAGCCAGCTTGATAAGATGCCCTATCATAATGCCAATTGGAATCTTGTTGAGAAATTTCCCTACAATGTGGGAGAGTTTCAAGGGATGGATAGAATCTTCACAATACTTCTCCCCAGCTGTCCCCAGCTGAAGAAGAAGATAAGGTCATTTTAGTAAATTTTGGTTCTAGGTATGACATCAAAAATGTAACCATCCCACTGGAGCATTAAGCCTTTGGCCAGTCTCCTTTTGCAAAATGACACTCCCACCCCTTGCGGATCATGGCATCCAAGCGGGCTTTTTGTCGATTCTTCTAGATCTTTGCATGATGCAAAGCATGCCACCGGGTCTCATCCAATTTTTCAAGTTGAACCAACTTGGCTTCAACATGTTCATCTTCTGACATCTTTTGTTCTCGTGCCAACCTTAGTGCAAGTACTTCTATCTCTAGTGGTAGACCTGCTTTGGTACCATACACTAAGTCATGTGGCTAAACAGTGTTATGGAGGTGGAGCATGAAGAAATACAATGATGAAGCTGTAAGGTGAAGGATATCATGCACAAGGTGGTCCATCTCCACGCTTGATATGCATAAAGTCTTAAATGATATTAAAGAATGATTAGCTGCTCTTAGAGCAAGATTCACTCAAATAAAGCAATTAATCAATGATGGACAATATGGATTGCAAGGTATTGCTCATACATCTAAAGTGCAAATAACTTTTATCATGATTTATGAGTGATGAATCATGTATAGTAGTTGGTATAGAAAAGAAATTATATTACAAAGACATACTTAATTGGTGGCATATTTGTCTCTTTTTGTGATGGCCATTGGGACAAAGGGTTTAGGTGAAGTTACAAGCAGCCATTAGGAGTGCAAGGTTGTTGCATCAATTCTCACTCATAGGTTATTTTTGCCATTGCCTTTTTCATCACATGGTGGGGTTTCCTGCTTCTTTAGCATATATTAGACAAAGGGTAAGAGCACATGCGGGTGTTGTATTCTATTTGGTCTTATCTAAACTAAATCATTTTTAAGGATGGAAAATTCGTGGGGAGAGAAATAGAGGTGATTTGTCCACATGCCCTAGTATGGTCTAGACCACTTCAAAAGAAACTTTTTGTCCATTTGGTGGTCCAATCTACTATCAAAGCACAACACTGCAATAGTGGACGACAGAGCCAGTGCAAACATTCTAGCAAGAGATCTTTATGAAGAATGGGGCCTACATCCAATGTAGAAGGCTACATTCAACATTTTCCTAGCCGATCACACTAAAATGAAGATACTTAGCATCGTTGACAATGTGCCCATAGAAATTGCTAGAGCAACACTTATTTCATTAATTTTGGACTTCTGAGTCGACATTTGGACGAATCCTAAAAATCCTTTCCAAATGGAAAGTTTACTTTATGAAAATGTCATTCGAGAATCAAAGTTTACTTTCTGGCACTAGCATTTCCACATAATAAATTTCACAATATCTCTCTACAATGTTGCACTAATAATGCAAAAACTACTATTAAATCCTAGTTTTGTATTTCTTATATATCTATATCATATAGTCTCCCTTATAGGATTTTAGTTTTGCATTCCCCTATTCTCTTACGTGCTTGGAGTGGTGATATCTTTGGTGGACTTGCCAGTTCATTTACAAAGGCAGTGTGATCACATGTGACATCTCATATTTAAGAATTATTGAGAGGTTTTCTTAGTATCCTTTCCAATATGATCTTGTTTTATTACCAATCAGAATAATGTAGAGTCCTTGTAAAAATAAAAAAATTGTCCCGCATTCATGTTTTAAAAATTCCTTGGGTTATTATTTTAAATCCATAAAAAATCACTTACAAAATAAAGAATTGTTAGATTAATTTAATCCATGCAAATGCACATAAAATTCAATGAAGAAAACTATAACATTTTTGAAGATTCAAGAAATTAAAAGGTTTATATAGACAAGAGACATGGAAAATTCTTTTGTACTTTAAAAAATAGCAATAGCTATGCTTACAATTTTACATTATCATAAGTTTACAAGAAATATTGCTCTGGATGAGTCTTTGTACAAAAGATTCTGTCACGTCTTTTCAATCATTTAATTTTACCTTTATAATGAGTTAAGTACAAATGGTCCATACTAACATTTTCTTGTTGAATGTTCGATTCATCGTCACTTGTCACTTGGGTGCCATCTTTATTCACTCTCATCTGACCACCGTCACCTTCAGTCTTCATTAATGTGTGAATGGTGTTATTATGGCCATTCTTCATTTAGTATTCTATCTCCTTCTACTTCCTCCATAGAGAGCATCTTTAAGAACTCTGTAATGTGTGAAATGATTGGTTGTGGTACTTTTATTTTTTCTTCTACATCATACCCCATGTGCTTCTTTGTTTTCTTCGTCCTTGATTTTGGGGATACTATGATTGTCTCTGTGGAAAGCTTTGAAAGTACTTCATGGTTTGGGACCCATTCCTTTTTCAGACAACTACTATACAATGTATTGTTATCCTAGTTCTCCTTTCTACCCCGTGGCTCATACCATACCACTATAAATGTTGTAGCTCTCCCTTGGTCATCCATGCTCACGTCCACCACTTTTGCAACCCAGAACTTTATGTTCTCATGTTCATCATCCACCAATGGTCGAACAACAACAAAACAATGGATGTCTATGTCTATTTGTGGTATAGACTCTCTCCTCTTTGGTCCACAATATGGATGTGGTAGCAGTGATTCAAACTCATTTTCAAAGAGACCACAAGCTGGACGCAAACCAACATTTGGCCAAAATAAAGTTCATTCTATCTTAGCATCATCTTCTCGCATTTTCTCAAGGTCCTTTATCAATTGGTAGGTCTTCCTAATTGCAACAGCACTATGTTCCTTCCAAGAGGGCTTCCAATTGGGAAATCTCTTCAACATTTGCTCTTTGTATGTAGTAAAAACTTTTAAGCCTTCTATTTCACCTTTGGATTTCTCACTGAATTCTTTTATAGGAGCCCATGTTGGATGTATTTCTTTGCTCCGAATTGAAGTTAAGAAAGTGATATCTTATTGGGAGTGGATTATCTCATTGGTACCAAGAAAGCAAAAGGTTTCAGAAGTGATGTCTTATCTAGAGTGGACGAATTCACACACATTGACAAGGGAAAAGAGTTCAAATTTGTTGGCTTATCAAACATGGACTACATGGATATTGATTCTATGATTGCTTCAAATGGTCCTATGATTGCTTCAAAGACAAGAATGAAATCAACAAAGGACTATTTGGTATTTGAATTTGACTATGATATGATCAAGGATGCAACATCCCATGAAAACAAAATGAAAAATAAATTTGACTGGGAGAAGTGCACAAATTCAAATAAGGATGTGCAAAAGAAACAAAAATGGACATACATATGCATGAAAAGAAAGTGAGTCCAGGTAGGTGTAGAAAAGCAACCAAAGAGAATAAGGTAATGAATGAAGATGTTATGATAAAAGACAATCTGCATGTGGCAAGCACAGATGTATGCATCCCATTAACTTACATGACATCAATGGGTGTAGATAACCATGTGTGGTAAAGGAGAAAGAGCAATTTAATGAATACCTACTCAGGAGGCTCTCTTGCTTTCTGGTAAATGACAAGAAAAAGGAAAGTTTTGAACAACATATAAAGCCTCTTATATAAATGGAAAAAGTATTTGAAATAATGCATATCGCATTACTATAGGATTATCACATGGCACATACTAGTATTTGGCTAATAAAGCAAAGTATGGAGTAAAATTTAACATTCATGGAAACATAGGAAGGCCTAAAACAAGAGCCTCAACGATCTCTGCAATAGCAATTTTCATAGACTAGTTACATTCATGAAAATACTTTACCTCAACCCCATCTATCTGAAATGCATCTTCCAATAGGTTTGACAAAAAAAAGAAGTATTTAAGTCTATTGGAGAAACACATAGGCAAATGGGGCATGCTCCGACATCTTTTCACAATTTGTATACTCTTTGGAAGAAG
The DNA here is from genome assembly GCF_047967505.1 of Dipteris shenzhenensis. Lineage (NCBI taxonomy): Eukaryota > Viridiplantae > Streptophyta > Polypodiopsida > Gleicheniales > Dipteridaceae > Dipteris > Dipteris shenzhenensis. The sequence goes on along the minus strand of NC_141602.1, from coordinate 15,863,000 downwards.
AGATTTGGACATGTTAACATTCCAATGAGGTAAAAAATGTCAAAGTGTAGTGATTGTGATTATTTAAAGTGAGCACTTGAGAGTGCAATGTCTCCACAACAAAGAGAAGCATACAAAAAAAAGAGAGAATTTCATCATGGACTTATATGACATTCTAGAACAAAATATGCATTTTGGAAGGAGCAAGCTATTTCTCATCCAAATGAGTACATCTGCATTATTGTAGATGGTATGGATCAGGATACAACAACATTACCTAGATTTGTTAACACTCCACCTAAGCTACAAGGAAAGTACTTTTTGAAGACACATTTATGTGGAGTTTTAGTGCATGGATATAAGTTTTTTGTAGACATATGGATTGATTCCTTGCATCTACATGATAGAAATCAAGTTGTGACATCCTTTATGATGGCAATTCATAGTGTACATGCAGAAAAAGCTCACCTACAAGCAAATTTGAGAGTACAGGCGGACAATTGTGGACGAGAGAATAACAATGTGCTCTTCTTTGCATTTTTCTCAATGCTAATCTCTCATCAAATGTTCAATGAGATTGAAGTTGGGTTTTTGTTGGTTGGGCACAAGCATGAGGATATCAATCAGGTATTTAGCATAGTCTCAAGAGAAAAAGGGCATGGAGACAATGGATGACTTTATAAGAAAATGTGGGAGGAAAGTTGGTGGCCGCCGCAAGGAATGCTCCATTGTTGAAAGGATGTATGATTGGAAGAGCTTTATTCTACCTTTCATACAAAAGTTGGTGATCCCTTGATAGGTCATAGCACTTCACACTACTTTCGCTTTTTCTTAAAGGATGAAAAACTAGTGATGCAGTTGCAACACTATTTTCATGATGCAACATGGGAACCTGAAGGACCTTACAGTTCTTGGTACCACTGAACTCATCCACATCTGATAATATGTCACTTCCATAGACGATTGCATTGAAATCATCTAATTCTAAAGGGACAACACTTTTGATGTCTTTGCCTTTCTCAAAATGAATGAATTCATCCACTCCAGATAAGGCATTGCTTTTGAATTCTTTATCTTTCTCTGTACCAATGATCTCATCCACTCCTGATTGATAAGATGTCACTTCTATACTTGAGTCCATTGAAATCATCCATGTCTGAAGGGACAAAGCTTGGCTCATTGGCATATTCATTAAGTCCTTTGAAATTGTAGTATGCCTTATCTTTGTCATTGAAAACCTCATCCTTTTTTAATCTTCAAAAATTGTATGCTCCATCTCAAATCTTTTCCTTCCTCATAATAGGGACCATCCAATGATGCTGCATTATCATCTATGCCATCATTAGTAACTTTCACAATCCTCATCAATGCAAATGACCATTGATCCACTTGTTCAAACCCCAAAAATTGACCTTCTGCTATGTTTTTTATTTGCAATTTATATCATTTGCAAAATATCTCCCACACTGAAATCCAAAGAAATGCACTTTGTATTCCTAATGATATGTGGTGGATAAGTATCATCAGTATCCCACGCAATAAATGATTTGTTGAAAACATTATAAGGCATAACATCTCCAAGTATTTCCATATCTCACACTTATGCTTTAGCTCAACATGTGCACTAAGAATATTTGATATAATAACTTCCACCTTATCTTCGCCAAGTCATTTAAAGTGATAAAGAGAATCTGGATCACTATCATGGATTGTAGCAAATGCAATTACTTCTCTTTTGCTACATAAAATCACCTTCATCCCTGGAATAACCATCTCCTTTCTAAGAGTCCTTGCAAGCAAGCTGTAGCAGCAACAATTACATAAATATTAGTCTCTTTTCAATAATCTACTTATTAATTATAAATTTTTATTAGTACTTTAGGTCGGATCAAGGGTTCAGGGTTTAGCATTTATGATATAAGATTTAGAACTAAAAATAGATAGCATAGGCTTTCTATGTATGTTAGGCATCAATGGTCGAAACCAAATGAAACTTGGTAAGACTCTAAGACATCATGGAATAAATATTTTGACCCGGTGTTATTGCATCTTAGTAAACTGACATGGGTACCGTTAATTTGGTGGATGGTGATTAGATGAAAGACTTAAGATGGCTTTAGTGGATGGTGGATGCACTTTGGTTGGCTCCAACTGGCTAATTTTGACTTTGGGAGGCTAGGTTAAGTAGTAGGCACCTTTTAATGTGTACCCTTGATCTAGATCAATATCAATGGCTAAGATGGAGGCACATAATGGAGGGTTAGGATGGAGGATGATAATTGAGGATGGGTATCAATCTCCTTAGATGGAGGTCTAGGATGATTGAGGTGCAATAGGTGTCCTATCATACATAAACTCTCCATTTGTATTAATTATTTGTTGGGGGGAGGGGGGAGTGGCATATGATGGTGGAATATTTATGGATAATGAATAACATATTTTGGGATAAAGGGGGGAAGGAGGGCTTCAATTAAATAAGAAGGGGGGGGGGGGGGTTGGATTGGTATATGATGGCAAGATATTTGTTACAGATAAAAGAGGGATGGGAGAGGGCTTCAATTAAATAAAGGGGGGAGTGGCATAAATATTTAGGGATAAATGGGGGAGAGAGGCTTCAATTAAATAAGGGGGGGGGAGTGGTATATCATTGTATATTTAGGGATAAATGAGGGAGGAGAGAGGGGAGTGGTATAAATATTTAGGGATAAAGGGGGGAGGAAGGGCTTTAATTACATAAAGGGGGAGGGGGAGGGGAAGGGGTATAAATGGCAACATATTTAGGCGTAAAGGAGGAAGGGGAGAGGGCTTCAATTAAATAAAGGAGAGGGGGGGAGTGGTATAAATAGTTAGCATTAAAGGGGGCAAGGGTATGCCTTCAAGTAAGTAAAAAATAGTCCACCATTGTTTCCTTGGTGTGTTTCTGACTCTACCATCTAGCATATTAATTGATGATATCATAGTTTTGTATTTTCTTTTTCTTGCCTAGTAATGGCCTTGTGTCATTAATTATAAGTGTGCACAAACTTATCATAAAGTCTCACCGTAGCTAAGAGATAAATAAGGGGAATCACCTCATTGCCCTTAAAAAAGAACTCAATATGTGTCCCAAATTTGGAAGTTGTAAGTGGGGGCATACGAAGGTGCTTCATAGAAATATTCTTCTTCATTGGAACCAATTGCAAAATGTCAATAAATTCATGGGCCTTCGGTGCCTTGTGTCACTTGATCCTATAGCTTTTGACATATTCATAGGCATCTGCCCAAAGTGTTGGCCACCAATAGCCTGCAAGGACTTTTCTTGATGTTGCTTCCCCTTGGAAGCATCCTCCTACAATGCCTTCATGGACTTCACTGAGGATTGGCATGATCTCATGTGGCATTACAAATCTCCTTAAAACCTAGTCCTTGCGCATCTTGTACATTAAGTACCCAATGATGTCTACACACCAGTTAGGCACAACGTCAATTTACAGAATGCATATTACCAAAACGTTTTTATCCCAACATACTTGGATCAGAAGTAGTAATTGAGACTACCTTATTCATAAATTGGGTACCTTGGTCACGCACAGACTGTGACTCAATGCCAGCCAATGGCCAACATCCATATAGAGCTTCTATACAGCAAGCTTCTGCCATACTCTACTCCTGAAGACAAGAAGCTCCTGCAAGGGCAACCCTTAAGCTAGCACAGCTTTCCAGGTACATCCATGAGAGGGGGAAATCTTTTGGCGAGCTTTTTAATGTGAGCTTTTTTACCATTTCCTTTGTTTTTGCGAGCTTTTTTTAGAAATCCATACATGTTTTTGTTATAAGAAAGATGGGGAGGTTAGAAAGAGGGGGAGAGAATATAGGATATGTTCATTTTCATAGCATGTGGGAGGGGTGGAAGAGTGTATACTATGCACAAGGGGGGGGGGGATATGAGTGGCAGTAGGAGGCAAAAAATTATGGAAGATATGTCCATATTCAAAGTAGAAGGGAGGAACTATGGGAGATATGTACATTTTAAAAGTGTATAATTTGAAACTTTTGACCTCATATTTGGATTCCTCGTCGAATTCCGGTCATTTTCCAATTTTTATCAGAATATGGTCATGTTGGTACTCAAAATGACCGGAATTCGACGAGGAATCCAAAGATGAGGTCAAATTTGTCAAATTATACACTTTGAAAATAAACAAATTTCCCACATGCTCTCCCTTCCCCTTTACATTTAGTAGATGAACATAACTTTCACATTCCTCATCCTCTCTCTCCTCCTTGCACTCCTCTTTGCATACCTTATAAGTTCCCCCTCTACGTTCTCCACTATGATAATGAATATATGTTCTAACTCCCCTCCCCTCCCTTCTCCATGCCACCTTACCCATGCGCCCGTCCCTCCCCCTTTCCTTCATCTCCCCTCCCCCCCCTCTCTCCTCTTAACTGCAACCACAACCCAAACTTTCAACCCACCCCACTCCATGACCCCCCCCCCTCTCTCTCTCTCAGGTGAATGAAAAGCTCGCAATATTCATGAAAATTGAAAAAAATCTCATGACAAAAAGCTCACCAAAAAATCACACCCTCCATGAGACAACTCCACAGCCGAACTACAAGCTTGGCTTATCCATCGACTCCATAGTGACCCACAGCCGAAACAAGGGTCGAGTGATGCATAATTTTTTTCATAAAAGATGTATCCATCATTATCAAAATATTTTGATGCACGATTCCAACTAGTATTCTCTAATTTGTTCTATATATCATGATCCCCTTGATAAGAATTCTTCATACCTTTGGAAGGCTGAATTTCTAGAGCAGTTATGTGATTAATACTTCGCTTTCTGTTGTGAACATCAGCAACTACATTCTCTTTACCCCCCCACCCCAACCTATTGCGTATGCAATAGGGGTTTGGGGGGGGGGGGGAGGGGGGAGAGGGGAAATTGCTACCTATTGCATACACAATAGGTTGGGGGGGGATTGCTGCTCCCCCCCCACGACCCGCTCCAACCTATTGCATACACAATAGGTTTGTGGGGGGGAAGGGAGGGGGGGAGGGATTGTTGCCACCCCACCCTCCCATCCAACCTATTGCATACACAATAGGTTGGGGGGAAAGGGGAAATTGTTGCCTCCCCCCCCAGCCTATTGCGTACACTATTTAGGTTACAGGGGGGGAGGAGGGTTAAGCCCATAGTTGAGCCTACCTCTCCCCCCATGAGGGGGGCACTTTTTGAAATTCAAATTTTCAAATTTCGAATCTTCCTGCCTCCCTCCCTCTCCCTCCCTCTCCCTCCTCTCTCTCCCCCTCCCTCTCCCTCCCCCTCCCTCTCCCTCCCTCCTCCTCTCCCCTCCTCCTTCTTGCTCCTCCTCCTCCCTCGTTCCTCTCCCCTTCTCCTCCAGCCGCCTTGCTCCTTCTTGCTCCTCCTCCTCCAACTGCCCTACTCCCCCTCCCTCCTTCCTCTCCATTGGGCACCCGAATCTATGAATCACATGTTGAAGAAGAAATGGGCAATAGCTCCATCTTCATAAATCTAGACAAATTAGGACAATCTTAGTGCCTTTTGGACTCAGAGCATATAATTGTAACTCTTATTTGCTTTTGTTGAATTTTTCTTGAATAATGACTACTATAATTATTGGTTGGCTACACATACCTTGTATATTAAAGATGCGTGCAACGTTGTACTTGTTTTCTCAATTTGGCCTGCAAACATGTACTTCGACTTTTTCCGTTGTCTATGCAAAAAGGTGCGACATTTCTTCAAGGTGCTAGCTTTAGCACCTGAACTTGGTCAACTCATCTTGTGATAAGTTGCATGCTTGGGTTGTCATGATGCCTCTAAAATATATCTTACCAATTGCATCATCAAAGGCATTAATGTACTTGCAGAGATTGTATTGATTTGCCAAACTTTGCAAACCCTTGTATTAAGAATGCAAGATAAAGAAGCCTATTCTCTATTTTTATGTTGACGTGTACATTGTGCAGGTATGCTACTAAGCTAATTCATTGTCAATGCTAAGGCTCATCTATCATACTGACATGTACATTGTGTAGGTATACTACCATAGCTATTCATTGTCAATGTTAAGGCTCGCCGTCCTACATCACTTTTTCAAGACTATACTACCTTAGCATGTTAAGATTGTTGTTCTGCTCATTCACATGTAGATACTCGGTTTAATTAATTTTCTTGCAAGAGATGCCACAACAAGTAGAGATGCCAGTTACAATTGCTTGCTCCAAATCTTTAGAATAATGGCTTACATGTGACAAATTCTACACTAACACGTGCCACTCATACCTAACGTGTTGATTGAAGCTTCACTGAGATAAGATTGCCAATAGTGATGTTTAGTAAGTTAAGAGTATTACTGATATCTTCTTGTTGTGCCCTTCGTATACTAATCAATGTAAATCAATTACTTCTAACTGCAACCTTGCTCGCTTGCAAATTACGTTACTGCTTGTCTTTGTAATTGTACATTGTAAACCATCTTTGTAGGCTACTATGAATTGCTAGATGAGTGAACGTGTGAACTACAACTCAAATGTTTGCATCGCAAACTTATTCGGAAACACATGATCTCATTCAAATAGGGTTTCTACTTGCTCTCCTCTACTTGCTTGTCTTTGTAATTGTACATTGTAAACCCTCTTTGTAGGCTATTATGAATTGCTTGATGAGTGAACGTGTGAACTACAACTCAAATGTTTGCAACGCAAATTTATTTGGAAACACATGATCTCATTCAAATAGGGTTTCTACTTGTTCTCCTCTCCATCCGTTGCAAACTTAAGTTTATCTCACAACAGCCTCTATATGATGAGGCTTTCTTGAGTTTCAAGTATCCTTGCTCTGGTATGGTTGTACATCTAAAACTACCTATATATGTGTGGAGGGCATCCTCATAGCCTCCACCTGCAATGACTTCCTTCTATAACAACAATTATGACATTAGTTGCACCAATTTACACTAGCTCTCAACCCATCGTGGGATGTATGCCCTTTTGTGCACTACTTGTCTTAGATCATAAATGAAGAATATGAATATTCCAACAACAGATCCGTGACCATGGAACATAATAACCAAGCTCATAATCAAGACCTGAGATGAAAACATGGAAACATGAACCCAAGATGGAAACAGGGAAACATGAATCCATAATTAATGTGCACACATTCACACTATTAATACAATGCTGCATTTCTAGTTTCCAAGGGACCAAATAGTTCTGCCTCAAGGATTAAGGTTTAGTAGAGGTTGACTATATGAGTCGTGTATAAGCTTCCCCATTGACATCGGAGGCACATCCAAATCATGTATGACTCACATTAAAGACGCCACTTGGAATTGGTATTAGAGAGATGGCCCTTGAAATTGGTTATTGCAGAATGAAAGGTTATTCAATGAACCAATAATGTTTTGAAAGATTATCAATTACTTACGACCCTGATATCATGGACCCTCCTTAGAGCATTGATTAGCAGCAATTTTTGCAAGCCTTGTGGCAAGCAAAGGAAATTAAGAACCATCTAATCTAGAGCAAATACAAGCAGAGCCCATCAGCACGGAAGGCAGCAGTATGTAATATACATCTGAGACTGAAAACCCAACAAGGCACCTTTGGAAGGCATATGCCTAATCCTTTTACTGAAAGTAGGTGCCACAGAAGTTCGTATACATTCATGGCCTAACAGATTCTACTTTGATAGGAGTCTCATGACCTAACAGATTCTACTTTGATAGAAGTCACTCACCCAGATCCTAAAGATTTCACCAGCCTTTGTACAAACCTAGAAACAATATGTGAAGATAATTTGTTCAAATCAATCCCTCACCAGCTCTGTCCCAGATGCTTTATATGTTTCAACATCCTCTGCCCTCATTCAAGCGACTGCTTCTATGTGAAACTGGCCCTAACCTCAATTGTCCATCATATCTATGTGTCTTGTCAGCAAGGTCTTGGACAGACTTTGAAAACGATGACAATACAGCCAAGAAACACAAGCATGCAGACTGTTGCCCTTTTGTACAATGCCCCTACGCCAGGAAAACCAAGAAATAATATATTTTGCATGTCATCTCCGAATCACAATGCGTGAAATGGAATTCCTTTGTATCTCTCTCTCCTCAAGAGGCAGCGATGGTGTAGTGGGTGAAGAGGAGGATAACTTCATTATTTTAAAGCTTTTAAGTACTTCTACATAGTCACCTCATTGCACCCCATACAAAATTCACTTAGATGTCAGCTACAAGGTTACCTCTTTACCATTCTAAGATTTTGCCTCAGCTTCTTGAAGGGCCACTCTATTATGCACCGCAATTATCTTGATCAGGTGCAATTATCTTGATCGGGTGGCATCTAAAATGTACTGTTCCTAAAGACAGAATACCTTTCTCCAGCAAAAAAGAAGGCAGCAAGTTCTTTTTTGGCTCTCTCTCTCTCTCTCTCTCTCTCTCTCGCATGGACTCAAAGGCAAGGCACATTATTCATCGGATTTTTGAGTTAGAATGGAAACGAATGTGTAGCGTACATCTCACCTAATTCCATTGAGAAAAAACGTCTATACAAGCTCGGCCTTCTTCACACTAGGGTTTACTGAGGCCAGGAGGAAAAGACCCACGCGTTCCAAAAGGAAGGGCAACGATTCTCTGCCAAAATCTGCACTTTTTGGAAAGAATGGAGTTGCAGGAACTAATTTTGCATGATTCAAACCCAGAGTTGAGACAGACTGAAATTAGAAATAACAGTGCCCCCATGGTACTTCCAAGATGCATTCTGTTCCTAAATGCACAGTAAAGGTTGCAACAACGCAGATAATAAAATTAAAAATGGATCAGGAAGTGTCCGAACCAGACAACTTGGATATTCGGTTCTTCCTTTGAGATCCAAGCTGTTGGTATAGATCTAGTTGATCCTGTATAGATCAGCACGTGGAGGGCATTTCTGTTTCACTCGTTACCAATCAAACAAACAAGGTGCAAGAGCAGCATCAAAACTATTATCCTCTCATGCCTGTGAATCTACTTTCTTTCCGACGTGATTGCCCTCTTCATCTGTCTCCCCTGTTTGGTCGAGCAGCCCTCCCACTTCCTCGTCTACCTCACCGGCCTTCTTTTGTGCGTCCTTCGCTTTCAGCGCTTGGAGTTTGCAGTGGTTGTAATAACACACACCGAGAAAAGCTAATCCATAACCCACCAGATTGATGGGCGTAACCCTGTCCTTGATCACTGACCACGAAAAGGCAATGAGTAGCCAGTCCTTCACCACACCAGCCACGTTCATCGTCAGAGCGGAAGTCTTGCCAACGAGAAGAAAAACGGCAAGATTGAGGGCAAAAGCACATGCTGAATTCGTTCCAAACACCATGTAATCCAGCTTAAATGAAGACGTTGCCTGCAAAGCTGGGTACTCCATAATAACCCAAGGGATCGAGAGAAAAACGAAGCAACAGGGAGCTACATAGTAAAGAGAAGTGATCGGGTTCAGCGAGATGCCTTTGGAGGTAAGAAGAATCTGGATCAAGACAAGCCGTGTTGCCTCGAAAACAACGGCCCCAAGCTGCAGGATCACTCCCCAACCATTGAACATGGCTTCTCCATAGGCAGCAATGGCCACCCCGACCGAGATTCCTACCATGTTTGTCATGGTTTCCGGCTTGAAATTCTCCTTTTTCATAAGCACACCGATCGAGTAAACAGCAACCGGCATCAAGGCCTTAAGCATCTGAATGAAAGACACGGACAAGTAAATGTACGCCGAATTGGACAACCACAGACTCAGAGAGTACAACGCTCCGATGGGAACAACCGAAGACATGTACATCTCCCTTGTCATGCCGACAGGCTCCACGAGCTTAAAGACCCTGACCAAAAGGAAGGCCAACGCCGAACAGAAACCCATGTGGATCATCGTCAAGCTGATTGGGTAAGGCCAATCGTACATCTTCCTGTCTAAAATATACTTGTTGAAGATGATCACAGTGAAGCTCAAGAAAATCCAGATGGCAACATAGAGGTAGCTGAGCAGGATCTTCTTTATCAGGCCTGTGTTCCCTGCCTGGGCTAGAGCCTGGCCGCTTCCAAAACCCTTACCCATGACTGCAATGAAAAAGCTCAAAAGAAGCTTAATTGTGGAAAGAGACTCGAGCAAGTTGTCACAAGAGGTGGGTTTGGGAAAACAGAGAGGAGCAAAGTATGAAAAGAGGTGATTTTCAGAGAAAGCAGAGGAGCAACAAAGAAGATCCTTGTGAGAAGAGAAGATGAAGCTACAGAGAGGGGAGAAGGCAAGCAGCCATGGAGAGCTGAGAGGGAGCAAAAGGAGCAAGAAAGGGGGAAACCCAAGAGAAGGGCAGAGCCCAAGAAGCAGGGGAGGTTCAAGAAAGGGGAGAAAGGCGTGAGTTTTAAAGAGAAGCCATCTGGGGAAGGGAGAAAAAGCCAAGGGAGAGGGAAGAAGAAGAAGAAGAATCCAAGTAGAAGAGTGGAGGTGAGAAGAGAGTAAAGAGAAGTGTTAAAAAGGATGGAAAAGGCCAAAGGGCAGAGAGGTTAGAAAAGAGGTTTGAAGGGTTAAAGAAAGGGGGCGCTGATGATGGCGATGAAGGAGGTGGCAGGTGTAAACAGGGGACGTTGCCACCTTCACAGTATACCCACCCCCTTCTTCCACCACCTTTGGGTACAACTGAAAATGTCTCACCCTCCCTCTTCCAATCCTAGGCTTGTTTGAAGGTTCACACCCCCCCCTCTCACTCAACAACTCCCTCCCATGCATTCCCGAACAGCGCACACTTCTGAGTGCAGAAAGGCTCTGTAATTCATGGCCATCCAAATGATCACTGCTGGGGCGAGGGGCGCGAGGAAACCGAGGACCATGCGAGGGAGGTGGAGCTAGACAAACCCTCCTCCTGGACATCGATCGGATTTTGATCGAATCTACTCTTGCCAATTCAACACCACCCGTGTCTGAGACGTGGCGTTCAGTTGGTCTATGCCCGTCGTAAGGCATGTTTGAAACCCGCCGCTTTGGACGAGGGAGCACTGCAGAGCGGTGCCCTAAGCAAGTGGCTGGATCTCATAAGGCAACAAAAAAAGGGCCTGAATGCCAGCTCAGGTAAAGTCAGCGAGAGTCAGGGCTACCCATTGCACATACACTGTTTTAGACATGGGACAATTTGAAATGGAAGAGCGTCCATCAATCAAAGTGAAAAAATGCACGGGCACCCAGATCAAGGAGACTCTTTGTCTTGTCCAAGTGGTTCTGAAACCTACCATAGGCCACGTTCATGAAGAGGCAGAAAAGGCATTGGTGGCCTTGTGTGGAGTTCAAAGTAGCACGAAAGACAAACTCATATAAATTTGGGCTTGGGATTTCAAGAAAGGAGTCAAACACACTATCAAACTCGCTCACTTCTATCAAACAGTTTGAGGGGAAGGGGATACACACTCAACAATTTGCGAACAAACAACTGCTTGACTAGCTCTTGACACATGAACATGATGGAGCAAATAGGAAGAACATCAACTATATCTTCTAACTCACTTCATGGTCAGATGATAGACCACTCAACGGGTTGTGTCTTTTTGTGAAAACCTAACAAATGTTTGGTTTTGTGTTCGGCCTCATGAGGCCAGAAGTCTTTTCCTCAAAAGCCTTTCACTTACCTAGAATCTTGCCAATCATTTCGCACCACCTTGGATTCAAGAAGTCTACCTCCACCCTATCAAAACCTAGCCTACTAAAAAATATTATTTGGAACTTGTCATTGGCCCAAAATACCATATAGTCCGTAAGTATGTATATAAAAAGGAAAAAAATGTACCCATTTGGCAAAAAACAATTTTGAGAATTGGTACATGGAAATGAAAACACTCATCAATTCAGCCCATGCTTGTGACTTCCCTCACCATCCCAATACCCAAACCATCTCAACTCACCACATTCATTTTCCTAAGCTTTCCCACAGCTCATAACACAAGTTCCACATTAATCCCTACATCCTAGGCCCCACCTGCACTACTTTTCCTTCCCATAAAACCACCTTTGTGCATGGGCTTAGGAAACCACTTGGACTTTTTCCCTCTCCCATGCAGCCTACCTAATGATATCAAGGAATGAAAATCTAGTCGACTCGATACAAGATACATAAATGTGACTTTGGAGGGTTGGCCCTCTCCTATATTCAAGGCCATCCTACTTTCAGGCAACATCAACCTTATTCACAAAGTCAACAAAGGCTACAATAAATCCATGCCAACTTTTAAGTAAGAAAGGGTGAGAGCATTGATTTTTTCTCCCTCCACTAGGTACACAAGTTTTTCTCTCCATCCACTACCTATATGGGTTTATTTCCTACGCATGGAAATGTACGATTTTTTCATAGCACTTGCTGAGAGAGAAGTTTTAAAAGTGAAGGTAAGTAATCTTTGGAAAATCCTTCAAAAGGGGAGGCAATGAGAGGGCAGGGAAGGAAGGGGGTGCGTTGAAGGTATTCATAAGGATCTCTCTCTCTCTCTCTCTCTCTCTCTCTCTCTCCCTCCCTCCCTCCCTCCGTCCCTCCCTCCCTCTCTCTCTCTCTCTCTCTCTCTCTCTCTCTCTCTCTCTCTCTCTCTCTCTCAACCCTTCTATCCCCTCCATTGATGAATGGATGGATAAATCAACTTGTGAGACACACACGTACAATTATGAGCTCACACACACTTACAATTATGGGCTCTCTCTCTCTCTCTCTCTCTCTCTCTCTCTCAACCCTTCTATCCCCTACATCGATGCATGGATGGATCAATCTAACATACTATCTATCTATGAGCGTGTGGGGTGCATGGATGTGGTGTGGAGAGAGTAGTTTCACCCCAAAAAAAAGTGTGTCTGGAGAGAGTCCCCTCTACCGATGGATGGATGGATCAATCTATCGAGTTGCCTATCTATGAGTGTTGGGGGTGCATGCATGGTGTGTGTAGAGAGTAGTTTCACATAAAAGAA
>NC_141602.1:15835048-15845048 GCF_047967505.1 Dipteris shenzhenensis | reverse complement strand
CTTTCGCTTCCAAAAGATTTCTAAATTTAGATTTAACATTGCTTAATTGTTCTCTCTAAGACTTACACTTGAGTATTGTATGAAGGCATGTGACCTCAACAGTTAGACCATCATTGACATATGTGTATTATTTATAAATGGACGAAATGTGGAATCCATTTCAAATTGTTAGTGGACTTGACTTCAGATCATGTTGCAACTTAATGTACATCTTGCACGATAGAAGGTGGCACCACATGTGAATTGTTAAGCAATGAAATTCTATATAATGGGTAGTACATATAAGGCTTGCTTCATGGGATCATGGGCCAATGATTACTTACCAAAATTAAACCATGTAAGATTTCCCTTTTCCAAGGGTGTGAGAGGTGGACTGGAGATAGAGAGAATGAATATGTTAAGATATTGCACAACACTAGAATGATTTATGAAAATGGACGTGAGCATGTTTTAAGGCCAAGGAGAGAGTACTCTATTAAGTCATGTTATTCTTTTAGGCCTGCCCCAATGGGTAGGCCTTAGTAATAGTTTGCCTTTCAAAGAGAAAAATCACTTATTTACTTATTTTTATGTCCACTTTTTTTTGGCATGCATTGATTTGAGCAGTATGTGAGTATTGATTGGCATTGATTGGAGCAGCATGTGAATATTCTATTTCTATCCCATGAAATTCTCCATCTTTTTCTCCCCCCCCCTCTCTCTCTCTCTCTCTCTCTTCTTCTTCTTCTTCTTCTATCCTCCACTTTTTTCTCCCCCCTTTTACTATGTGTCTCTCTTCTTCTTTCTCTCTCTTAGCTTGCAATTCACCCCTTTTTTAGCACACCATCTCGAGCACACCACATGAATGAAATTCATCTTGTTTACTTTCAGACTAAGTCAAGCCACGTGAGCATTTTTTTTAAACTAAAATTTTTAGAGCCATGTGAGCATTGAGTGAGCATCACTAAAACGCATTAGAGAAAAGGAGGTAAACCATACTGAGATGGATACCAATGAACCGCTTGCTGTGAGCGTTATTTTGATGCCTTTGAGTTCGCAAAAACTGACCAACTGCATAGTTTAAGCATCGAAAACCCATTTAGATTCCTGGGTTTCCGGCTTGGAGGACTGAAGTTGTCGACATTTTGTGCGCAAAGGCCACCTACCTCGAGAACCACCTGGCCTGAGAGGCTGAGACCTCCCCACTGCCCAGCCATCGACAAACTGGCCACCTGCGCTCTTGATCCCATCCCACGCACATTGGATGTCACTCAGTCGTCATGGTCTCAACTGTTCAGCCGGTCCAATCCGTGCAAAGTTGCACTAGAAGTAGGTCCGTCCGTGCAAAAGTTGCACTCTCGGAAGAACCCAAGAAACTTTGAATGTCCGTTTGTCTCAATTTGCCCTCAAAGGACGGATACTTCAAAGAAGCACCGCCCGCGGACCCATTTATTATGATTACTGATTTTTAACAACATTGGCCCTGCTTCAACGGTGGATGCCGGCCTGTATGTTGTCAATGGTCAACCAGTTAAAATGGCAGGATGGACTCGCAAGTTTCTACTCTCGAGCATGGGATCTTACGGATGATTGCGCGTGAACATTTCAGTGATGTTTTAACCTCGGTACAGAACAAAAGCAGCAACATCACTGAAAAGGGCATACACTATCTTCCAAATGTGAGACGTGGGAGTCGGGATATTGGGTATTACGCCGTAAGAATGAAAATTTATTCTTTGATGATCGGTCTTCGGTGGGACTGGTGTCATTTGTTGAATTCGAGTATAAGGAGTAGCATGACCCGCCTACCACGAGTTAGGATCCTTGGGTTCCTTTAAGTTCAAAGAATAAAATTTCAGGTTTTAATTTACAAATCTTTTTATTTGAATGCTTTTTACAAAAGTTTCAAATTGGATCTTTAACATTGCTTTTAGTTGGGAAAATGTTTTCGGTAACATTGCATCTCTCTCTCTCTCTCTCTCTCTCTCTCTCTCTCTCTTCTCTCAATCTGAAAGTTTACAAATCTCAACGTTTGTATGCTTGCAAATTTTCAAGTAAAATCTCAATGAAGCACTATTTTAAAAAAATATTTAATACAAATACTCTCTCTCTCTCTCTCTCTCTCTATATGTGTGTGTGTGTGGAAACCACCTACTATATGGTGATCTCTTATACCAACAACATATCAAAAGAACTTTTGTAAACATAACAAACAGACTAATATCTAAATGCAAGTGACATACTTTAACAAAAGATGTGTTCTATGAATAACATGTACTTCAAATGATACATCCGAGAGCAAGGTATGTGCATAAGCTTCCGAAAGACAAAACCCCAAAGCCCACATAGTCCCTATATCCCGAAAAGGACATAGAGGTGCTATGTGGTCTAATGATTCCAACAACTCCTTGGGGAACCATACCACAAAATCCTAAATGCATCCATCCCCCAAAAAGTAGGTTGCAGGTATGGACAAATAAGCACAGGAACAGAGCCATATATGAGGTCCACCCATAAAGGGGCAAAAAAATGAATTGTCCTAATAAAAAAAGCCTGTGTCTATTTACTACAATCTCATGTGGTAGTCGTTCACGGTTGTATTGTGGAGTCTTAGAAATCCATATCACACCTAATCAAGTTAAATAATTACAATTGTCAAACCAAAAGACTTTTTACGTGTATATATGTAATCTCCATTTTGCCCACGAAAGAAAGCATGCCATCCTATACACTCTTCGTATCCCAAGAAGCACACAAAGACCTTTTGAGGCCCATTGGCCATGTTTCTCCCAAAGACATAATCTCTAACTTGGAGTTCTAACAAAAACTCAAATAGGAAAGAATCTATAAGAAAAAATAATATCAATCTTACACATTAATAAGTAGTTGAAATAAGTCCCACTTATTGCAAAAAAAATAAAGCCACAAAAAGGATAGTTGATTAATCAAGTGGTGAATAAGATCCTGAACACACAAATAATTAAATTGAATCACTTATTGTTCTAAAGGAAATCTACACAAAAATAAGAAATAGATAATTAGGTTTAAAAAATAGCTAAGCTTTCCTTCCGCCTTGACTTTTTTCAATTGTTTTGCTATAGTAGGTGGAGTCACAGCTTTGTAAGAAAACTTGTCCTCCAAGATGACACAAACAAGAGGTCTCTTTCATTATCAAGCCCTAGCATTTCAACTTCTCCAATATTTGACTCACTTTTGGCTATGTCTTTGAACTTTATAATTGGCTTGAAAACAAATTTTCCATTGGAAGGCGTCTTTGGAAGCATCAATGTCATCTCTTATGTATCGAGATCAACTTTGATGGACCATTTCAAATCTTGAACTTTCAGCACTTCAGCATTGTCCCATAATTTTTCAAGATGCAAATAGTTATCATCACCAAGAGCAGGAACATCATAAATTTCTTGAAGTTGTTGCATATTTGGTGGATTCAAGAATCTTTGCCAATTCTCTTCCTTGGATCTTTCTTTGTCAACTTTAGCTTCTTGCTTTTGGATGGAGCATCCTCTTTGGAGGGCTTTCCAAAGTTACGAATCTCTCCAAAAGTTTGTTTGTTCAACATAGCTACAAAACAAAAGAAGAAATTTGAAATATTTCAAATATAATAGAACAAAATTTCATAAAGAAAGAAGGAGAGAAAAATCAAAGCTAACATTAAATTCACACAAAGGATTTGATAGAAAACACATTCAAAATATATTACAAATACTATGTTTCTAAACCTAATTGTTTTAGTCAAAATTGAACAAAAAATCACAAAATATGACAAAAACACAAAAAAAAATAGATTAAAAAGCCTAAATTGCAATACAATGAATACGCAAAAAACTACAAGTTTTAAGGTTTAACTTTGACTATACCTAACAAAAATTCTTCTAAAAACTTGTAAATTCTACCTTGTAGAGGTAAAATTTCCCAAATTTTCATGTTGGGAACATTTTGGAGCTATCTAAGGCAACTAAGGCACATGCTTTTGCATGCAAGCGAGAAGCAACTAAGAGCAAGTGGCAGCAAGCTAGCATGGGTGAGGCAAGCAAGAAAACAAGCAGTAATGAGCAGCGAGCTAGCATGGGTGAAGCAAGCAAGATGTAGCAAGAAAGCGAGTAGCAAACAAGCGTGAAATGAGCAGCAAGCAGTCATGCACCTTGCATGGCTTAGTAGAAGAAAGTCGGTCGATGCTATCATCGACTCGGCACTCGCCAGGTTAATGATATCATCGACTGTCTTAAGAGAGGATCTTTATACATGCAAGCCGATCGATGATATCATTGACCCGACACTCGCCAGGTCGATGATATCATCGACTGGCTTAGAAGAAGAAAGCTGATCAATGATATGATTGACCAGATGCTCTTCAAGTCAATGATATCATCGACTGGGAGCTCTTGCATGCAAGCCGATTGATGATAGACCTGGCACTTGCCAGGTTGATGATATCATCGACTAGCTTATTATAGGGGCCTTTGCCATGCTGTGCATGGCTCTTGCAGGCAAGCCGGTCAATGCTATCATCAACCCGGTGATCGCTAAGTCAATCATATCATTGACTGGCTAAGCAAGAGACACATTGGCTCTAAAAAGTGAGCCACCTTGCAGCTCCATGGCTCTAAATAGCGAGCTACCTTTGCGTGGTTGTAAAGCAAGGAGCCAGTCGGCTCTAAAGAAGCTGTTCCAAGTCACTAAAAGGTGATCCACCTTTGCATGGAGCAAGGCGACAAAAGAAAAAGTATAGTATATAAAATTTTAACTGTTTACTTAAAAGCATAAGCTTTTCCAAATACATTCATTACTATTTTTGGTATGTTGCTGTCATTATTCATGATAGTAATGTTTTCTCCATAAATCGAACACACTTAGTTAGAAAACATATTAAAAACTCTTAGAGCACGCTATAAATTGTTTTTCTCAAATGAATTAAAATTATTAAGCACTAAACCATTGGAAAATGCTAAATACCAAGAGACTTATAAAACTCGTTGGTGCATTCAACAAACAATAAGAATACAATGTTGGGGCCTCATATTTATAGGGAAAATTTTACTATTTATAGAAAATCATCTTGGTAAAAACCTAGTCACAACCCTAAGTCTTGTAGTGTGGCATATAATATGCTCTTTTCATTCTTGCATGGCACTTTTGGGACGTCATCACTGAGGTTGAACAAGATCAGCATGGTAGGTTCGTTTGACATTACTTCTATCTCAATTTCATCATGTCATAGTTCTAGTGGCGCTTCTTTCACTACAGTGGATGTATCTTGTACTAGTATTGGAACCTCTTTTGTAACCTTGGATGTTCTCCCATTCCTTCGCCTGAGCATGATGATCATGGACATACAAGCCCAAGACCCTAGACATTCCCATTGAAGATAATGAGATAATGGATGTCATTGCTCCAAACAACACCCTGGCAAGCAAGAGAGGTCAACAAGTGCCATTGGGTATGTGGTCCATGTGTAATTACATTTACTGGTTCCCTTTATGTGGACCATGTGTAATTACATTTACTAATATGTGGTCCATGTGTAATTACATCTATTGGTTCCCTTTATTTTATTTTTGAAGATGAAAATTGTTTTTGACAATGGACATATAATCCAGATGGTTCACGACTATCTCAGTTTTCACAACCTAGAAAAGCAAAACTCAATCTCGTCGATTAAGGATAACCTTATGGGAAGACCAATGAATGTGGACCTCCAAAAGACTAGCTACAGAAGAGGGAGATCTCACACAATGCTAGACATTCAACATCTTAAATAGATTTGCAATACTCTTTGTTATATTGGAATGTGCTTGGTCAAATTTGGGGTTGCAAAATTAAGAGAGTTACGTAAAAAATATGTTCAAATGAATAAGATGATCAAAACTTCTGTTTAGCATGGTCCGAAAGACCAAGTGTGAACAAAATGAACAGAACTGTGTTTGAGTACTCATTTGGTTCAAGGATAGTTTGTCATAAAGCATATAAAATCGCACATTGTATGGGCAATGAGAGGCTGAGAAGATTACAGGCCCGCCTCCATAAAGACCCCTGCATTTGTACAATAGGACAAATGAGAGTGCCTAGACCACGTGGCAAAATGTTATGTTCTTGGTTGTAAGAATATGTGGAGAAACATGCCGAGGCTCTTCTCAATAGGGACCAATTGCACTTATCAAATAATTTCTCCAAGTGCGAGATCCATTTGATGTATAAGGAGACCATGGTTCATGTAGGTGATGAGTACATGACCTACCAGCACTTCTGCAGGATTTGGAAGAATGAGTTCAACAACGTGAAGATACCAAAACTTTGTCGCATTGGCATGTGTGCCACATGTGTGGACTTGAAGGCCTTACATATTCAAAGTCAACAAGGGTAGGAGAGAGGTGCATATAATGACATTGTGGGCCTCTGTATTCTTTCAAGCTAACATTATTACATATTTACAAAAGAAGCAATTGCAGATTTGCGAAAGCATCGAGATATGCAAGCTTTAGAAAGAAAGAAGTTAGTGAAGCATCACAAGAAGAGCTATCAAGAGCCTGATAAATACCTAACCATCATCATTGATGGGATGTATCAAAAGAAGACAAACCTTCCTCACTTCAAGTGAATGCCCAAGGATTTGAAAGAGTAGATTCTCATCACATATCATGTGGTTGGTTGCATGATCTACCATGGTGAATTAATCCCTAAGGTTTATTTGACAACATCAAATGTAAGAAATGATCCTAATCTCACAGTCTCACTTCTAAATGATGTTGAGATATCGAGCTCCACTCTTGATATGCCAGGGTGACTGTTGTGCATTTATGTCACCGACTTGGTAGCTAGAGATGCGGTTGGTACACCGCCCATGAATAATAGCTGGATGACAGCTATCTTTATCTACACTAGTTCGTGGCTCAGTTAGTATGCCACCTTAGTTAGTTGAGTTTGGTTTTGAGACCCACATATAGGGTTCTTCTATTTCTTTGTATCACAGTTCTTTTGGCTTTCACAACTAAGAAGAGGAAAACTGTTTTCAGCCTCCACCTTTGTGTGTATCCCCCCATTGTGCATGTGAGAAAGCCGCAAGTGAGACTCCTTCCCTCTCTCCCACTATCTTCACATGGTATGAGAGCCTTATTCGTGGTAAGGAGCTCAAGAAAGCAAGCCAAGTTCGTGGTGTCTTGGTAAGAGGACCAGTGTTGCTTTCCTATTTCGAGTTTGGGAGCAAATCTCTGCAGGTAGCACAGCCAGAAGTGCAGGAGTGCACTGTTTCAGATTGAGACGCCCTTCGCGGTGTGGCAAGAGCGCAGTATATTTGAGGCCATTTCGGGGCCCATTTTGAAGGCGGAAGTTCTTTGCAGGCACTCAGAAAAAGGCCCTGTTTTTTGCTATGTGCGACCACTCGGTGGAAAGGTGCCGCAGAAATTGCATCGTATGCCTGTGTGCAGAGATATTGGGAGTTACAGATTCATGCCTATTGCCTGTTGATGCAAAGTCGTCACTAGGAAGTGACTGTGTGGTGAAATACCACTTTCGTCAGTTTTGCAGATCTGCCCATGTGTGGCAAAAGTTGTGTTTTTTGCAGTGACAGAATATTTTGCAGTGTTCTGTAATGGCATCTGATTCTCTTTCACAGATTGTCACTGAAAAGCTTGACAAGAACAACTTCCAGGCATGGAAGTTTAGAATGACGAATTTCTTGATGGGAAAAGGCTATTGGGAATTCATTACAGGAAATGAAGAAGAACCTGTTCTTCCTAATGTTCCCAGTCAATAGGAAATGCAGGCATTCAAAGGATGGCATGAGAGAGCCAGGAAAGTTATGTACTGGCTGTCTATCAGCATTTCAGACTCCATGATTGTGCATATTCAGGATGCAAATACGCCAAAGGAGGCATGGGATACTTTGGCAAAAATGTACAGCACAAATACGCAAGCCAGGAAAATGCAACTCAAACAGGAGTTGCACAATGTGCAAAGAGAAAATTTGAGCATAAATGACTACCACATGAAAGTGAAGAAAATTGCAGATGCACTTGCTTCCATTGGGTCGCCAGTGGATGATGATGATTTGGTTTCTGTGACCTTGAATGGTCTAGGAAAGGATTATGCATAGTTCCGGACATCCATTGCCGTCCGTGAAAAATTTCCTAATTTTGAGGAGCTGATTGCTCTTCTAATTTCTGAAGAGCAGAGAAATGGTGGTGCATCTTCTTCAGTAGGAACTTCAAAAGAAACTGTCTTCTACTCAAATGCTGGCAGAGGTAGAGGCAGAGGTAGAGGAGGCCGATCTGCAGGCCGTGGTAGAAATCAGAATATGCAGCAAACGCAAGAAAACCAGTCCTATGCAGGAGGACGTGGTAACTCTAGAGGCAGGGGGAGCCAAAGAGGCCGTGGTGGATGGCAGAGAAGCCAAAATGCAAACAGCAATGTTGAATGCTACTATTGTGGCAAAATGGGTCATATGGCTAAGGACTGCTACAAAAAGCAGAATGACATTATCAATGGAAAATTGCAGCAAGGCAATTATGCATCTTCTAGCAGGCAGGGTGATGACAGAAATGAGCATCTATTTATGGTGCAGCATATGACCAATTCTGTAACAAGTGCAGAAGAAAGCAATGATGTGTGGTATGTTGACTCGAGTGCGTCAAACCACATGACAGGTCACGCTGAATGGATGCAGGATGCAAGAAAAATGGAAAAACTAGGATTTGTGGAGACTGGTGATGATACTGCACATCCTATTGTGCAGATTGGCAAAATTCCTTTGTCTATGCAGGATGGGAAAAAGAAATACTTGTCTGATGTATTTCATGTCCCGAACATCACCAAGAACCTAGTTTCTGTTGGTCAAATGGTTGAGTAGGGCTTGCAGGTTAGATTTAATCCTCATGGATGCTTTGTTGAGGATATGAAAAATAATGGTCGCTTGATAGCAAAAGGAAAGAAGAAGGGCAGGATGTTTACGTTGGATGCAGACATGCCTAAATTGAGTGCAGCAATGTTTGCACATGGGACCGGTGTAGTTGCAGATATTGATATCTGGCACAAACGCATTGGTCATGTTAATATACATCGACTTAAATCAATGCAAGCCCAAAATATTGTTGCAGGATTGCCTAAATTCAAGGTTGCAGAAATGCACAAGGTTTGTGAAGCCTGTCAATTTGGGAAACAGGCAAGGAAACCTTTTCCTAGGCATGTTCAAGAGAGTAAAAAACCATTGGAATTAATCCACTCTGATGTGTGGACTACAAAAGCTGCATCTATTGGAGGCTGTCACTATTTTGTCACATTTATTGATGACTTCAGCAGAAAACTGTGGGTGTATTTTATGAAAAAGAAAAGTGAAGTGTTTGGGCACTTCAAAGCTTTCAAAGCTATGGTTGAAAAAGAAACAAGCCTGCAAATAAAATGCCTAAGGTCAGATGGAGGGGGAGAGTACCTCTCAAATGAGTTTGCAAGGTTCTTGCAGGAGCATGGTATAAAGCAGCAATATTCATGCAGTCATACCCCACAGCAAAATGGAATTGCAAAAAGAAAAAACAGGCATATTGGAGAGGTATCTCGGGCTATGCTAAATGAAAAAGATCTACTAGATTATTATTGGGCTGAAGCAGTTGCTACAACAGTCTATATAATGAACAGGACTCCCACTACAGCAATACATGGCATGACGCCAGAGGAGATGTATACTGGTAGGAAACCAGATATTTCTCATTTGAAGATTTTTGGTTGCATTGCCTATGTCCATGTGCCAGATGAGCTGAGGTCCAAGTTGGATCCAAAAGCTGAGAAGTGCATCTTTATTGGTTATTCTCTGCAGCAGAAAGGGTATAGATGCTATAACCCTTCTACACGTAAGTTCACAGTGAGCAGAGATGTTGTTTTTGATGAGATGAGCAGCTGGTATAAACCAGTAAATGTGATGATTGATGTAGATGCACAAAATGGTAATGCTGCACAGAATGCACAGCAGCAATCACAAAATATCAGTGGACCTGGAGTGTCCTCTACCAGTCGT